>NC_091473.1:166640421-166939554 GCF_036971445.1 Narcine bancroftii | reverse complement strand
AAGCAAGATTCTTATTTGAACTGCAGTAACTGCATTGTAACCAAGACAAAAGAGATTTTCCCCCCCTCAATTACTACCTGAATTCGATCTTCATCCAAAGCCAGTTTCTGAGCAAGTGCTTCACGAACGTCAATTCCTGGGTAACAATTCAGCCTAAATTCTTCCTCCAAAACTTCAATCTAAGAAAATGATTCAAATAAAGTGCATCAACCCACAGTGCTATTGCCTAATAATTTAAACCCCAAAAACTGATGTATGGTAAACTTGAGGAACAACACATCATGGTCCTCCTAAATAGCCTTCAACCTCATGGCATCATTTTTCTCATTTTGGGTAGCCCCACCTGATCCCACAATTTTCATCTCTTCTTAATCTACTCCTGTACTTAATTTCACACCTTTAGAAGGCTTCTCCTTCTACCTCTCACAGCTGTTCCATACCATATCATACCCCTGTTTCTTTCACCTTTTTACCCTTGTAATTTCACCCCTCCCTCTATTTGGGAGGGGGTGTAATTTAGGTTCATTTCTATTCATGGAGATGGTCTGAGCTGCTAAGTTCTTCCAGCAATTCTTTGTCTGATATAGTCAATACAATTAGCATTGTGAGAAAAATGTTCATGCCCGAATGGTGGTTGGAAGAGATTTTGTTTGGTAATGGTTGAAGCAGGGATCCATCATTTCTTTTAACTGAAGACAGGGCTTGAAAATAATCAACACCAAGATGGAGTATTGACGTGGAGCAATGATTCACGGACTAGCTCCAATGTTCTGCGCAGAAACAGGTTCCAAATTCCTATTCCTGCAATCTCCTTTTTTTTAAACCACTGCCTCTCACTACTAACCTTGCAAACTATATTTTTAATCACTATTTTAGAAACATTAATTTTACTTAACGCAGACGTTTTAAGCAGAAAACGTTTTAGATTAAAGCTTATCTTGTTAATGCTCTCATTTAGTTACACCAAGCTTTAGAATAATCAAGGGATTTTAGTAATACCCAATATTTGCATTCCTTCAAACCGCCGACAAAAGTTGGACCGTTTTTCAATTAACTTGTTCATTTATTTTACAACATACTCACTCAGGACCATCTTAGCTGAGGAAACGACGGAAGAACATAAAATAATGAGCTGTGCACTCTTCTTGGATCGAGAGTTATGGAAGTTTTCCGTTAAAGCCAGAAACAAACGTTCGGGTTTATAAAAAGTTGTCCCAACATTCGTAAGAGTTTTTTTACTTTCGAAAATCTCCGCAAACGTAACTACCTGTGTCCTACTGAAAGCGGTCCGAGGTCTTCTGCCTCGGAACCAGCAACAGTTCGGCGGGTAAGAGAAGCGATCCTCGCTTCGCCGCTCCTCCTTGTCGCAACACTTGTCTTCCTTTTCTGTGGCAGGTAGATCGCTCGAACTCTGGGAGGATTTCAGACAAGATGTCCCTGGAAACGCTACGAGGGGGAGAAAGGTGGTCAGTGCAGCCGAAGTTACAAAGGTCGCAGTACTAGAAATGAAACAAGTCACAGTTGAAGTTAAAACACAATGGTGAAGAGAGTTAACAGTAGAGTCAAACAGAAGTGAGTAGTGACGAGTTTCTCCAGCATTGTGGAAGTACTGATGTGTTCAGATAAGAAATTAGAAGCGAAAATACGTCCAAAACAGGGCTCAAAAGGAAATTCATTGGGTGAAACGATTCAAGACACGCTGTGCAAGGAAATCAAGCGGTTGACTAATTGGAACACTCATTCTTCGCAAGACTTACCAAGCACATCGGCCCATGGGCGATGGGGTTTGATGGCAAGAGAGACCTTTTCATTTTTTTTCAGTCCCAGAATGCTGTCAATGGTGAACGAACATTTTGAAACCTTTCTCCCCGACACCTTCCAGGCTTCTGCAAGTTGAGACCGAGCTTCCAAGTCACCAATCACGCTTCCGCGGCAAAATTTGGCCATTATTCCCTCTTCGCTTTCTGTCCCCTGTCGGTCCCGACCGCTCCCGTATTTGTAGAGGTTTTCGACGTCATTAAAGTCGTGTAGTTTGGTAAGTTTTAGCATTTGAATGCAGGGTACCCCCAATGGAAGCAAGAGGCGATAATTGTTTATTTGTTGGCAAATAATTAGCGCCTAATGGGAACCACAAGAGGCCACCCAGTGGGAGGAGACAATCTTATCTCTCCCCAACCAGCCAACTTTCTTCCAAATCCTTTAAAACCTGCATTACAACAGTTCAGATTTTATAACCCCCAAGAAAGAAAATACAATTTTAAATTCCAGATTTCGAAATAGAAGGAAACTTCATCCAAAAGGTAATCTCTTAATAGTATTACCGTAATCCTGATGAATATTCCGAGACTTTTATATGCATATCTAATGTTGCTCTCGGAAAGACGAGGTGGATTGCAAATATTATTTAAACTTCTTGTAATTGTTCTCCATCTGCCGGCGTAGTCCAGTGAAACAATCGTCGTCTGCCTTTTACATACATAACCTCGCTTATTTATTTACTCACTCCGTTTAACAAAGTGGTTCCAGGACGCTGATTTCAAAATTGCCATGATTCCCAAAATCACCTTTAGGTGATGTTTAGAAAATTAGCAAATTGGGGTGTAACTTACACAATTTAGTTATGTGAATAGGAATCCCAAGAACATTTGCCACCTGGATACATTTTTCGAAAGGCATTACTTTCCTTCCCACCCCCTTTATAGAGTACGCATTTCATGCATAGGGGTCTCACTACAGGCCATTTCATGTCAGGCCTCCGCCTTGAGGCCGGCTACAAGAGTGGATGGAAAACTAAGAATTCACCTTTCAGACAACAGCCCTAAAAGGCTGTTCTAGGGTCCCATTCATATCCAGAAGTGCCTTGTAGTGCCCTCGGGATCCGATGGAGGCCAGGCAACTGGTGCCTTGGCGCCACTCCTAAAAATGTGGCAGAGTAATGGCCATCTTCGCTCCCCATAAACCCCCTGCTGTGGCCGAAGCGACCCGGTGAGGCTGACAGCCCGCACCGGCCGGCCCCCACTGCCCCGCGCTGACTGCTCCCACTGCCCTGGTGCCCGACTTGGAGGGAGAGGGATGAGTGGGGAGATGGTCGTGGGCTGACGGCATTATCAGCCCTCCCCTAAGCAGCTGCTTAGCGCAGCTGTACGTTCAGATCGATCAGCGGAGGGCTACATTTGGACTTTTGCCCTATCTGAAAGGACCTCATGAGATGGTCTTTCAATTTTCAATCTTTCTATTTTATCCATCTCCGCTGTAGAACACCTCCCAGAGATTCTGGACCCATTTCAATTGTCTACAGAAGAAACAGTTCCACAGATGATGACCTACCCTTGTGGCTTCACTCCACCCAAGCCCACCTGAAGAACCAAGGCTGCTGTATGATCCTAGACGTTTGGGCGCATTAAACACCCACGACTGTGTGGCCAGGCACAATTCCAATGCTATCTACAAGTTTGCCAATGACACCACAGTTGTCAGCAGAATCACAAATGGAGGGAGATAGAGCAGCTCGTTGAGTTGTGTCACAACAACAACCTTGTGCTCAACGTTAGCAAAACCAAGGAGATGATTGCAGACTTCAGGAGAGAGTCAGGGGTGAGGGTCAAGAATTTAAAATTCCTGGGTATCAACATCTCCAAGGATCTGTCCCTAACCCATGAAGATCCAACCATGAAGAAGGCCTGCCAGTGGCTATACTTTGTGAGGTGTGAGGAGATTCGGTATGTCACCGAAAACTTGAAAACTTCTACAGGTGTACCGTGGAGAGCAAACTGGCTGGTTGCTTCATAGTCTGTTTGGGAGGAACCAAATCTCAGGACAAGAATAAACTCCAGAGGGTTGTTAACTTGGACTGCAACATCACAGGCACCACACTCCACTGAGGACATCCACACGAGGTCACACACACACAGGCCATGTCCTCTTCACTCTGCTACTATCAGGATAAAGGAGCCTAAAGCGGCACAAGGATAGTTTTATCCCCACTGCCGTCAGATTCCTGAATAATCAATGAACCCAAGACTCGCTTTATTTATCATGCACTATTTTTATTTTTTAAATATTATTGTTGTAAGATGGTTCATAATATGAATGTTTGCATTATGATGCTGCAGCAAAACACCAAAATTTGTGACTTGTTCAGGACAATAAATTCTGATTCTGAGCTGGTGGAGAAGCCGTCCTCACTGGGACTCAACAGTAAGTAACTGGGACTCATCAGTAAGAAACTGAACCTTGGACTTCCTAAGGGAAAGACCAGTCTTTCTGGGTCAGTGGCAGAACATTGAGCACCATCATGCTGAGCACCTCTGAACTGTGTGCTCAGCCCGCTCCTGTTCACGCTACTGACCCTTCGTCTGCATCGCCAGATCCAGCTCCAACAGTGTCATCAAGTTCATGGATGACACAACAAGGATGAATTGCATATAGAGGTGTAAATTTTTGTGGTATGGTGCGAGAGTTACAACCCGAGTCTCAATGTGAACAAGGTGAAGATGATGATCGTGGACTTCAGGAGGACCAGGTACGACCACCCTCCAATACACATTAACTACTCTCTAGTAGAGAGTGGAGAGCACCATTTTCATTGGAGTTCACTTAACGAGTGATCTATTGTGGACATTCAACATCTCCTCACTGTCAGAAAGGCACAACAGCGACTGCTCTTCCTGAGAAGACTAAAGTGGGCAAGGCTACCAACTACCATTATGTCAACCTTCTCTAGGAGGAGCTCATCAGTGTGGTGCCGCTGCTGCAGAGAAGCAGTGTGGTGCCCTTCCCCCCCACCGACCCCCAATATCGGTGATCTATCAGGATTGTCCTCTGAAGAGGGCGCGCAAAACCATCTTTCAGCTGCTCCAGTCGGGCCAGCACCACAAGTGACAAGGGTGAGGAATAACTTCTTCCCACAGGCAACCAAAGGAACTGCTCACACTAAGCATTCGAGACTCTAATTTTCATGAAAAAAGATTTATTTGTATAAATTAAATACTTGCCCTGCATATTGTTTGTCTGTATGTGTGTTACGTCTGGTTGTATGTCTGTTTTTTTTGAACCAAGGTTGTACTTGTACAATCTGATAATAATAAACTTGTCTGGATTGCATTCCCAGATCTGTCTTTTGCGAATTGTGAATCTTGATGGTGGCACCAACTGAATCCTTAGCAGAATGGAGTTACTTCCACCTTTTCCAATGCAGATAAAAACAGCAACTCGGACTACCCAACACACCAATGACATCTTGAAGAATGCATGTCAGCACCTCTACTTCTTCAGAGTTTGCAGAGGTTTGTTATGACAATGGAAACCCTGGCAAATTTCTACAGGTGTGTGGTGGAAAGTGTGCTGATCGGCTGCATCATGTCCTGGTATGGGGACACCAATACCTCTGAGCATCAAGTCCTGAAAAGGGTTTGGCTCAGTACATCATAGGCAAAACCCTCCCCACCATCGAGAACATCAACTGGGAATGCTGCAGTTAGAGAGAAGCAGCAATCTTCATGGATCCACTCCACCCAGTTCACACCACTGCCATAAGACTTGCACCATCAGGTTCAAGAACAGCTGCTATCCCTTCACCATCAGACTCCTCAACAATATACTCAATCAGGGACTCATTTAAAGACTCTTACTTTTACACTGTATTGATTTCCTTTCTCTCTGTATTGCATAGTTTGTTTACATTTCTTTATTTGATTACACGTGTACCTTGATTAGTTTTTTTTGCACTACTAGTAAGTAAAATTCTGTCTGGTCCACAGGAAAAAAGATTCTCAGTTGTGTGTACTCAGACAAGTCTGAATCTGATTTGTTCAAATTTGACACAAGTGAACTCCCTTCATGCCCCAACTTCCTCCATGACAGATATCTCCAAGCTTCAGCACGACTCTAGAAAAATGAAGATGAGGTGCTCTTCTGAAGGTTTAGTCCTGAGTAAAGGACTTGCTTGGAGGGTGTCACCAACCCCTGTAGCACTGAGCAAGGATGCCCCTGTAGCACTGAGCAAGGATGCCCCTGTAGCACTGAGCAAGGATGCCCCTGTAGCACTGAGCAAGGATGCCCCTGTAGCACTGAGCAAGGATGCCCCTGTAGCACTGAGCAAGGATGCCCCTGTAGCACTGAGCAAGGATGCCCCTGTAGCACTGAGCAAGGATGCCCCTGTAGCACTGAGCAAGGATGCCCCTGTAGCACTGAGCAAGGATGCCCCTGTAGCACTGAGCAAGGATGCCCCTGTAGCACTGAGCAAGGATGCCCCTGTAGCACTGAGCAAGGATGCCCCTGTAGCACTGAGCAAGGATGCCCCTGTAGCACTGAGCAAGGATGCCCCTGTAGCACTGAGCGAGGATGCCCCTGTAGCACTGAGCGAGGATGCCCCTGTAGCACTGAGCGAGGATGCCCCTGTAGCACTGAGCGAGGATGCCCCTGTAGCACTGAGCGAGGATGCCCCTGTAGCACTGAGCGAGGATGCCCCTGTAGCACTGAGCGAGGATGCCCCTGTAGCACTGAGCGAGGATGCCCCTGTAGCACTGAGCGAGGATGCCCCTGTAGCACTGAGCGAGGATGCCCCTGTAGCACTGAGCGAGGATGCCCCTGTAGCACTGAGCGAGGATGCCCCTGTAGCACTGAGCGAGGATGCCCCTGTAGCACTGAGCGAGGATGCCCCTGTAGCACTGAGCGAGGATGCCCCTGTAGCACTGAGCGAGGATGCCCCTGTAGCACTGAGCGAGGATGCCCCTGTAGCACTGAGCGAGGATGCCCCTGTAGCACTGAGCGAGGATGCCCCTGTAGCACTGAGCGAGGATGCCCCTGTAGCACTGAGCGAGGATGCCCCTGTAGCACTGAGCGAGGATGCCCCTGTAGCACTGAGCGAGGATGCCCCTGTAGCACTGAGCGAGGATGCCCCTGTAGCACTGAGCGAGGATGCCCCTGTAGCACTGAGCAAGGATGCCCCTGTAGCACTGAGCGAGGATGCCCCTGTAGCACTGAGCAAGGATGCCCCTGTAGCACTGAGCAAGGATGCCCCTGTAGCACTGAGCAAGGATGCCCCTGTAGCACTGAGCAAGGATGCCCCTGTAGCACTGAGCAAGGATGCCCCTGTAGCACTGAGCAAGGATGCCCCTGTAGCACTGAGCAAGGATGCCCCTGTAGCACTGAGCAAGGATGCCCCTGTAGCACTGAGCAAGGATGCCCCTGTAGCACTGAGCAAGGATGCCCCTGTAGCACTGAGCAAGGATGCCCCTGTAGCACTGAGCAAGGATGCCCCTGTAGCACTGAGCAAGGATGCCCCTGTAGATGGAAGGCTGGGGACTCTCCTGGAGCTGCTTGTCAGTCGGGTGTGCTGGACAAGAGGAGGGAAAAGTCTGTAAAGGTCAGAGGTTCCATTCTGAAAACAAAGCTGCTCTGGTGTTCCCTGACCAAGAGACAGCACATGTCCTTTTATCCCCTGTAAACAGAATCCTAAGTTTTAGGCCTGTAAGTGGTGTAAGCGAGGGGTGTATTGCTCCTTTCTGCTTCTGGACCTGTCCTGACACCCAAAGCAGAGGGGATTTCTGTCCTGTTACTCCAGAGGTGCTCAGGGGTGGGATGATGAAGGGGTGGGGCAGGGGTAGCAATGGAATAGGGGCCTGATGCGCAGCATGGGTTGAGGGTGTCAGTCACTGGTAGCGACTGGCAAGCAGAGGAGAGGAACTGCGTGGGGTATGGAAATGGTGGTCAACAGCTTGGTGCCCCCAACTGAGTGTGCCCTCAACCCATGGAAGAACAAGGATTTTTCTGAGAAAATTAGGGGTTGCCTCAATAGATCCACCTGGTCATTAATAGGACCTGGTGCTGCTCATGGAGTCTGACTGTGCAGTACTTAAAATGATGGGGAAAAGTGCAGAGTTGGCTCCAGTTCAAGCAGTTCCTTGCTGGGCTACTGAGGGAGTGGAAAATACTCTTGAAATGGAGATCACCATCAATGTCAATAGAAGCAGGGGGTCTCTGCAGATTTCACAATCTCCTGGTCTAGAAGCTGCATGAAATGTAAAAAAACAACCCTGGAAAGGGAATATCTTGTGTCTCTGGACAAACACCCTTGCCAGATGGACCATTTTCATGCTTACACCTTGATTTTACCACGAGTACATAGTAATAAACATTCTCCAGTAATAATAGATGTTTTTAGTTGTTGGATAGAGGCAATACCCACCACAGACAATACTGCTCTTACTGTGGTAAAGATACTATTATGGTAAATTATACCCCAGTTTGGTCTGCTGAGGCAAGAAGTTCAGACAATGGTCCTCATTTTGTGGCTAAAATACAATTGGATATTCGGCAACAATTCCACTGCTCCCAATGAATGCTGAAAAATAAACTTGCTAAATTAACAGAGGAAACTGGACTAAATTGGCTAAAGGTGCTACCCCTGACATTATTCAAAATGCAGGTCACTCAGCGACTGGTCCATGGTTTATCACCTGCAGAGATAATCCATGGGGTGCACAGTCCAGGAAAATCACAGCATGTGATTTGCTGTCCTTGGGAGAAGAATTCAGAATGTCAAAGAACTAACTAAATATTTCAGGTTTGATATTTCCAGGTAAGGCACGCCTATCGCGAGGAATCGGAAGAATGTCAACTCCGGCTTGAGCCAGGATACTATGTCCTGATTAAGAACTAGGGTCAGAGAAAGCTGGAATCACAGTGAGAGTGCCCCTTCCAAGTGCTACTAACACCTCCAACCGTAGTAAAGATAGGACAGCCTCAATGGATTCATCACACAGACTGCAAAAGGATTGGTCCCACAGAGGAACAACAACATTATTTAGATAAGGACAAAGGGATTAAAGGACAATAAAAATGAATGGCTGAATTGAATGCTCATTATCTTTTTGGGTGCTCTTGTCATTTTTTTGACTGTCCTGTTGGTCATACATAAGATAAAGGATGTGTGGAATTAAATCCTCAGGCAGATTCACAATCTTTAAGGTCTAAACAAGAATGGCATGACAACACTTACCTACATATGTGCCTGGTGTATGTTGAAACAAGGCATGGACCTCATTGTTGGGGCTGCACCCAATTGCCAACCTACATTGGGTCAGGCAGTCCCCATGGTAGCAATACCATTTAATCAGACAGAACTTCAGGCTCGGAAATGCCACTCTAATTGAATTTTGATCATTATAAAAACTGACCTATTAATGCTGACCTATTAAACATTTATTTAACAATTGGTATAAGCCCTACTATGATCTGTCCAAGACACAACCCCCCCTCCCCCCTACCTATTTACAGGGACAGGCTATTGTACCAAAATAAGTGATCAATTTGACTATTTTACAGGTAAGCAACCCATCTTTGTGATGGACAAAAATATACACATGACTGCCATACTGTTAACTTACCTTGCCTCAGTGATAAGGCATTTTGAGGCTATTACCAACAATCCTTTGGTATGGAATTGCACCACAGAGCAATCTCTGAAACTGAGTGGTTCTTTATGATTCTGTTTCCAAATAATAGTGTGGTCGGGAACTGATCAATGTGGCCAGTGCCCTAGAGAAGCTTGCCAACACCACTGCAAGGATTGAAGAAACTCACTGCGGAGGTCGGGGCTACACGAACCGTGGCTCTGCAGAATCAGATGGCCCTTGATCTGTTGTTGGCAGAAAGAGGTGGTACATGTGCAGTAGTAGGGCAGGAATGCTGCCCCCATATCCCTGATGGGTCTGAAAATATCACCCATTTGGCAAACCACATAAGGGAACGAATATGCAATATCCAGAAAATAGGGGGAAAAAAAAAAATCGATAATTACAACTCCCTGGGACCATCTTTGTAGCCCTTTCATTCAGGGTTTGTGTGACCTGGCTATTATTTTGTTCATTGTGTTGGCCTTGCAACTCTTTTGTATGATCTGATTATGCTGAAAGCCCAAACTATTTTTAACAACCTAAAAAGTTATCATGGAATGATAAAAGGAGGGAATGATAGATTATAGCAGAGATTGTATAGATTTGCTTTATTTTCTTCCCTTTCTATAAATTTCAACAGCAAGAAAAGGCTTAAAAAGAATATTTTTATGGGGAAATATTAAAGTCTGTTTAAGAAATTGTTTTCTTTTAGTACAAGATGTGCAAATCAAGGCCACGCTGTTCTCAAAACTCATGCTAGATGTTTTGCTGAAGTCTGCAGATTACAGGTTGTGTTAACAGTAACAAACAGGCTGTAGAATGGGAAGCAAAACGTAAAAAGGTTTGTGCCCATCTGCGAATGGGCTTTCTTGCAGGTTACAACAGGTCTTCTCGTGTAACAAAGCACCCGCTTTGCAAAGCTAATAAAATTGTGTTGTACTTGCTTTAATACATTTAAGTTAACCTTTTACATTGTTGAGCCAGCTACTGCAACAATACTATTGATTTGTGGTTGATATTTTGTATTCAATAGCCTAATTTAATCAGCTGAATCCTGAGAGAACCAGTCACAAACTTTATATTGAAATAGTCTATGTATTTGCTAATTATTCCAATCCTCATGTCAAGTCCAAAGTCAGTTTACAATCTCTCAAAATAGCATTCAATTCTCTCCAACTGAAATCACATCATCCTCTATCTTTCAGATTTATCTTAAAACCCACTGCTTTGATACAATTTCATAAAAGTGGCCTTTTTTTAATTACTTTTGAGCTTTCTCAAATCACATGTATTAAAGTAAATTTCAATCAGTTTAATAATCTTAAAAATAAATCTCACTGAAGTTAGTGTTAAATTCTATTAAACAAGACAATGAATTTAGTCAAGGAAACAAAATGAGATTGTAAAAGAATACATTATTAATCTCTTTGAAACAATACATGTATTAATTGATTATAATATTAAAATTCATCTCTGGGAACCTGTTTAATTGTGTGTTTTGTACAATAGTTTACACCGTAATTTTAATCAGATTTCTTATTGCAGATGAGAATTGACATTGTATTATAAACACGATTGCATCACATTATCAGGCCATTATGTTCTGAGCAAAGCATCCAGCATATAGAAGGAACATTGATTTGCATTTCATCACTGGCCATGGTATCGGGATGAAGATATCATTTCCCACATGATACTGATCAACGCCATCACATTGACAACTTTCTTCCCCCTTTCCAATGCCCCTTTCTCTACCACTGGCAATGTTTCCGGTCTTCTCTACTGAAACCCTCCAAGGTTTTCTTATCTTTAGACTATTTCAATGTCCTGGTCAGCCTTCCACAAACATATTTTTGAGGAAATCTCTTCTGCTTCAATCTCTCCAAGACTTTATTTTTGAGGTCCTGGAAGTTTCTGGAAACTTTGCATTGCTCCAGCCTTCACTTTCCTTCCACCATCTTCAACCGTCTAAATCCTGCATTTCTAATACATGCCTTTTTGATGTATTTTAGTTTATTTTGTGTCAATTAAATTGAGCTTCTATTAAGAATAACAATTACATTTCAATCCCTTTTATAAATTGTTTTTTGTTTTCCCCCCCATTAAACAATAAATGCAATTTTTTGCTAGAAAATGTAATAAATTATTTTTACCAATAAAACATCTGTTATGGAATAAGTTAAAAATAAAATTATGATTAAAAATATATCTTAAAAGAGTAATTGTAAGGTTTAGTCATTAGGTCACATTTTACAAACAAATATCTCATATACCATGCAAGACCTATGCAAGAGTGGACTTCATGTCTGCAGTGGCTTTGCAGAGACAATGGGAGGTGCTTGTGAGAGTTTCACAAGAAAGTGTTAATGGACCAGCATGTTTGAACAGTGTCCAGGCTCAATAACTGAGAAATCTTTTGCTGCTAGAATGGGACCAAGTTTTAAGTTTCTGGTTGGAGTTTATTGTCCTAAGAGGGCCATGTGGTTTTGCAAACTGAGAGAAAACATCATTTTTTTTTAAAGGAGAAAGAGAGACAGAGTATTCTGCAGTTTGTGGTGAAGGCTGCAAGTTGGCAGACCTGCTGCACAACTTCATTTCAAGACAGGTTTTGAGTTCTGAGTTCAGCCTATTCTAAATCTCTGTAGTTAATTGCAGAGGCTGTGGCTGGTTATTGTGCTTCTCCAAAAATAGGGCAAAAGGAATAACTCTGTGGTAACGTTGAAGAAGAGGTTATCTTTTGGAAAAACCCAAGTTTCTTTGGTAAGACACTTCAGTTGCTGATTGAAGGAGATCAGTTTGTGTGTCCAATGAACAACAAATATTTCTCTGAAACCAACAAAGACCTTCCTGAGTGGAAGCACCAGAGCCTGGTGAAGATAATAAAATGTTTAATTCTGTGCACAGTATGGAAGATTGCCTGATACTAGTGAACTTGGAGAAGTGAAAAGTGAATGATTGGACAGTAAATTACATACATATGTAA
Source organism: Narcine bancroftii (assembly GCF_036971445.1). NCBI lineage: Eukaryota > Metazoa > Chordata > Chondrichthyes > Torpediniformes > Narcinidae > Narcine > Narcine bancroftii. The sequence goes on along the minus strand of NC_091473.1, from coordinate 166,927,173 downwards.
ATTACATACATATGACAGTAAATTACATTCATATGACAGTAAATTACATACATTTGACAGTAAATTACATACATATGTAAAATTAGAAGGGGGTTGCTAGGTGAGTTTAAATAGTAATAAGTTAAATATCGATATTATTAATGTATTAAGAAAATAAAACCAGTTTTGTGTAGGTAGCCATTGTCTTAGTGAATTTCTGTTGCTACTGGTTTTTGAATTCTTTGGGCTCCTAACACATCTTTATCTCAATCTTGAGCTTTGATGGTAATGGTGTTCAGGATGATATTCTTGCTGCAATAATCTTCTTTATAGTAGAAAGCAGAAGCAGCCAGAGCAGAAAATTATGCCCTTACAAATATCCATTAACAATTTCCCATCCCTCCTCCACACCCACCCAGTCCCTCCTGGGCAGAAAATACTATCCTGGAGTTATTACCCAGAATCCATGCAATTCCATACCCAAATGGCTTTGTTGCATGCAATGATAACAGGGTGTTTGACTGCAAGGGTGACAAAATGAGAGTCACAACTGTTACGAGTCCAGAGGACCCCAAAACCCAGCAGCAATAGATTTGCACCACGACAAAGGCTGGCTTAAACAAAAGTTGATTTTAATTATCTTTGAATATGAAAATAGAATCAAACTTTAACTTATCTCTATTGACTCACTTAACTTCCTTCTAATTCTAAGTGCACGTGTGTTTAATGTGTGTGCGAGTTCAACAAAGTTCTTTGGTTCACAGTCCAATCTCACTGGTTACAAGGAATTCTTGTACTGTGCACAGAAGTTAACATTAATAAAGTTCACCAGGCTTTGGTACTTAACAGGTAAATGGTTACCACTCAGAAGGGTTCTTGTTAGTTTTCAGAGAGAGTTTTTCTTGTTCCAGGACATCCATAACTGGTTCTTGCTGACAAAACTCACCCCCTTCAGGGTCTTCCAGATGATAACCTCTTTCTTTCAGGTCACCAGAGTGCCTTTCTGTTTCTCCTCTTACAAGGGAAACACCAGACAGCCAGTCCTCTCCTTTGACCAGGCCGCCTTCCAAAGCTTGCCCCTCTGGAACCTATGTCTGTGTCTCCTCTCTCTCACTCCCTCCAACTCTTGAGAGCACAGCCTCTTTTTTTCTGCTCTCTGCCTGCAAAGATCACATGACCTTCCAGATAGTAAATGCTCTTTTCCAGACAAAGCTGCTACTGCCTGTTGTTACATTTATAGCCTTTTGAAAATAACAGTTCATCATGAGTCTGAGCTCTCTTACAAAAGCTCCTGCAAAAATTCTGTGTTTTAAAGTATTTGTGTGTGACCTGCTCTAACAAACCTTTCCCAATTTATCTCCCAAACACCTCACACATCCTGAACCTGAATCATTATCAGCAGAACTCTTCCCCACCACCCCCACCATTTGATTTAATCTTCCAGCACAATATATCGCATATATAGGATCACGGTAGCTAAGTTACCAAAATACGTAGCCAGAATTCTGGAGCACTGAGTTAGAGTTCTTCTGTCCACTGAACCCATTTATAGTAATCACATTTTATTTTGCCCACATCCCCATTACCTTCCCCAAATTTTACCATTCACTTAACACAGGAAACAACTCATCCACCAACAGTCTGCTAGAGGAACTCAGCAGTTTGAACAGCATCAGTGGCACACTGATTTGATGCTGCTCAACCCTCGGAGAGCCTCCAGCTCTTTAGGTTTAGCTTCAGATCTGCAGCCTCAAATTAACCTATCAAATCCTGAAAGTGGAAAGAAGCAGGAACACTTGGAGGAAACTAGTTGAAAGCATGCACACTTCACACAAACACCGGAGGTCAGTGCTGAAGCCAGGTTTTTGGTGTTCTAAGGCAGTGACCGAACTGTCGTCAATCCAAGTCCAAAGAAACAAATTCAAATCCAATGAAGGCATCTTAGAAATTTCAAAAATCAAGTGTTAGTAATTTTGAACTTATAAGGAGTTGGTCAGTAATAATGAGCATGAAACAATTGAATGGAATTTAAAAAAATACATTAAATAGCTGCCAAAATTGCTCAATATGAATTACTGCACATGAATTCAAATGCCAAGTTCTCCAGGATTTGATCATATAACATTGATGCAACAATACACTGAAGAGTCATATTATTTGGAGTGCTGAGTAAAGCTTATTCTCATATGCGAATCAACATTTAATGCGAGTTCATTGTCATATACATAAAATTTATAGATGCACTGAAATTCTTACTTGCTGCTGTCAAAAATGTGCGGAAGATACAACTACAATAGTAAAAATATGAATTACTACAAATACTAAGGCAGAAAAGAGAAAATATCAAAGGATAGATAAATAATTATTCACAGTTGCAGTTAGTGCAAGAAGGCAGGGAACTTGAAGACTGCTGCAAACTGCAGAGTGGATCGCAGGAGACATGTGAGAGGCCATAGGAAGCGCTGCTGGAGAAGGCAGAAACGTAGAAAATGGGCCAGCATCAGGGTGAGACTGAGAGTTAATCCCTTTAGACCCACGCTCCTGACCATTTTACTCTTAAATGTAAGATTACTGGAGTGGAAAATGGATTACCCGGGGCTGCATCTGAACCAGAGAGGACTGCAAGGCTGCTGTGCTATGGTGATTACAAAACATGGCTTCAGGACACCATTCAAGACTCAGCAATCTAGATGGATGGCTTTATTTCCTTCAAGGCAGACAGATACCCTACTGCTTCTGGCAAGACTCGGTGAGGGGGGGTTTGTGCATTTATATCAATGAGAACTGGTGCACATCTCTGTTGGGATAGGTGAAATACAGACCCTCTACCTGCCCAAGGAATTCTTGACAACACTGATTGCTGCAGTCACGTCCACCTTCGGCAAACAAGGGTAAAGCCATGAAGGAGCTTTATGGTGCAATGATTGTTGCTGGTGACTTCAATCACGCCAACCTGAAAACGATCTTACCACAGTTTCAACAGGATGTGAACTTCACCACCAGAGGAGAGAACACCTTAATTGGGGTGTACACCAATGTCCCTGGTGCACCTCTCCCCCATCTTTGTTACTCAGATCACATATCTGTCCTACTAAGCCCAGCCAACAGACCACTGGCAATGCAACTATGTCAGATCACAGGGAGATCAGGATGTGGCTGGGGAGGGTGGGGCCATGGTAGCGCTGCAAGACTGCTTTGATACCACAGACTGGTGCTGTTTCAGGCAAGTGGCCACCTACAATGGTCCTGCAATTATAGAGGAGTACGTGAGCTCAGTGACTAGCTACATCGCCAAGTGCACTGAAGATGTCACTGAGACCAAATCCTTCACAACCAGGGCTAACCCAGAAACTATAGTTGGATGCAGAGATCCAGGCCCTTCTCAGAACTCATGATGGCAGGGGATAGGATGGCATTAATATCAGCCAGGGCTGAACTCTCCTGTGCAATCTGGAAGGCAAAGTGAGGGTGCACACAGAAGAGACGCAGCCAGCTGTGCGACACCAGGAACATGAGACGCATGTGGCAAGGGATCAAAACTATTGCGGATCACAAGTCAACTATGCAAATAAAGGATAATGATGCCTCCCTTTCAGACAGACTAAACACCTTCTATGGACGGTTTGATGAGAAGAACAGGATGATGCCAAAGGCCTGTGTCTCCCTGATGAATGGGCCCCCAATATAGCCAATGCGGATGTAAGGAAAACCCTATCTAGGCTGAACCCACACACGGCAAGTGAGATTAGGCAACATACCTGGTCGGGTACTGAAGGACTGGGCAGACCAATTGACAGAGGTCTTCATAGACATCTTCAACACCTCACTGCAGCAGTCCATCATTCCCACACGGTTCAAGACAGCCACTATCATCCCAGTACCCAAGAGGACGACAACAACATGGCCTCAATGTTATTCCATTGTGTGGCACTGACCTCCACCGTTATGAATTGTTTTGAGTGTCAGGTGATGGAATGCATCACAACACACCTCCCAGGGACGTTGGATCCATTTTAATTTGCCTATAGAAGAAAACGTTCCACAGGTGATGCTACAGTCTTATCGCTTCACTCTGTTCTGACCCATCTGGAGAACGATGCCTCATATACCAGGCTGCTCTTCATTGACTTCAGCTTGATGTTTAATAAGATCAGTCCCCAGAGGCTGGTGGAGATGCTAACCTTGTTGGGACTTAACACCCCTCTCTGATTCTGGATACTGGACTTCCTAATGGAAAGATCACTGTCTGTCCGGGTTAGTAGCAAAATATCAAGTGCCATCAAACTGAGCACTAACACACCTCAGGGTTGTGTGCTCAGGCTGCTGCTGTTCACGCTACTGACCCACGACTGCATCACCAGATCCAGCTCCAACCATGTCATCAAGTTTACGGATGAGGCAACAATGATGAGTCGCACTAGAGAGAAGAGGTTCCTTGGAGTTCACTTAACTAATGGATACACAACATCTCCTCACTTGTCAGGAAGGCGCCACAGCAACTGTACTTCCTGAGAAGCAGGCCGGGCTACTGGCCACCATTATGTCAACCTTCTATAGGAGCTCTAATCCAGAGCACGCTGGCCAGCTGCAACACAGTGTGGTAGAGTTGCTACAGAGAAATGGATCAGAGGTCAATCGACAGGTCCACAAGAGTGGCAGAGAAGATCACTGGAATCTCCCGACCCCTATTGACATGATCGATCGGGATCATTGTGTGAAGAGGGCACCTGCCACCCTGCACACAGCCTCTTTCAACTCCTCCCACAGGGGAAGAGATACAGAGGTATCAAAGCCAGCACCACCAAGCTGACGAACAGCTTCTTCCCATGGGCAGCGAGAATGCTGAACGACCAAAGGAACTACTCGCACTAACCATCCATGACTCTCATTTGTACAAAGCAATATTTATTTATTTAGATATAATACTTGTCCTGTATGCCTGGTTGTATGACTGTATGTTTTTGCACCAAGGACTGGAGAACACTTCGATGGGCAGCAAAAATGCTGAACGACCAAAGGAACTACTCACACTAACCATCCATGTCTCTCATTTATACAAAGCAAAATTTATTTATTTAGATATAATACTTGTCCTGTATGCCTGGTTGTATGACTGTATGTTTTTGCACCAAGGACTGGAGAACACTTCCCATGGGCAGCAAAAATGCTGAACGACCAAAGGAACTACTCACACTAACCATCCATGTCTCTCATTTATACAAAGCAAAATTTATTTATTTAGATATAATACTTGTCCTGTATGCCTGGTTGTATGACTGTATGTTTTTGCACCAAGGACTGGAGAACACTTCCCTTGGGCAGTGAAAATGCTGAACGACCAAAGGAACTACTCACACTAACCATCCATGACTCTCATTTATACAAAGCAATATTTATTTATTTAGATATAATACTTGTCCTGTATGCCTGGTTGTATGACTGTATGTTTTTGCACCAAGGACTGGAGAACACTTCCCATGGGCAGCGAAAATGCTGAACGACCAAAGGAACTACTCACACTAACCATCCATGACTCTCATTTATACAAAGCAATATTTATTTATTTAGATATAATACTTGTCCTATATGCCTGGTTGTATGATTGTATGTTTTTGCACCAAAGACTGGAGCACACTTTCATCAGGTTGTACTTGCACAATCAGATGGCTTGAAAATAAGGTGCTATTTTTGTGGTGCAGATCAGTGGCCCCAGTGTGCTTCATGGTCAGGAATAATATGAGGAGGTTCAAAAGTCTGACAGACATTGGATAAAAACTGCTCTTAAACTTGGAGTTGCTGAACTTCAGGCAGAAAGTATAGAAGCCTGAAGGGAGCAGCAGAAAGAAATCATTGCCTTTTTGATGTTGGCAGTCCTTTTGAGGCAGCATCTCACATTGTAAAACACAAAAGTTTGCAGACACCAGGATTGAAGTAAAAACACAATGCTAGAGAAACTCAGCAGGTCAAACAGTACACTTTATATAGCAAAAATATAGATACATTGCCAACATTTCAGGCTGGAGTCCCTCATGAAGCCCTTGATGAAGGGCTCAAGCCCGAAACAGAAGTTATGTATCTTTACTATATAAAGTTCACTGTTTGGCCTGCTGAGTACCTCTGATTCTTTCAATGGATGGGAGGTTCATAACCGAGAAGGACTTGACGAGGTTTGTTGAGTGCCACTACTTTCACATTTACCCCACCCCATTCCAAAGAGAAACTCCAATATCCTGGCCAGCTTTTAATGCTCCACAAACATTCCAATTAAAATGGATATTGCATTGCTTGCATTTCTAATTACATTTCAAAAATAAATAAAGTATGACATGAACCAATATTCAATTACAAATTGCAATGAGTCTAGTTAATCCAATCAAGTTATGAAGAAAGAATTACAAAAGATTTCATAATGGAATCTGTTTATATGAAATTTTCCTGATTAATCAGTATTCAAACTTTACTGAGAGATTCTGCTGCATGGCCAGAGACCAAAAATGTGAAATTGTGTTCTGGTTCTTCAATGCTTCAAATTCTCAGTACACTTACTAAGTTATTCCTGATTTTAATCAGACCATAACTTGCAGCAATATCTTCACCAGCCTAGACCTAAACTGTAGAAATGTGTTGCTGGTTCTTTCCACTTTTATTTCTCTACTGCTTGATGTTGCTTAATATAAACCTCTGAACAAATTTTGCCACTTGTTCAAATCTTGCTATTTTTCTTTACTTCAGAATTTGATTTGGCTCCGATGTAGTTCCTTGGGATACAACAAAGTTGAAGCTTACTTTCTACTTGAGCATGCACAAACAATTTTGTTAGATGAACTCAGCAGGTCAGACAGCATCCATAGGTCACAATGGACATTTATAAATTTCAGGTCAGGTCCCTTTAGTGAGACAAAAGTGAAAAAGGGATAATGTTACCTTCTTAAAAAGTGGTGGGGGGGGGAAGAAATGGGCCAAGAAGTTAAAAGGCTGAGGACAGAAGGTGTGAGAGGTTAACCGAATGTGAAATCATTTCTTTTTGGTTCTCCTTGGGAATTTCCAATGAAATGTTCCATTTTGGTTTTGTGGGTTTTTAAGACTGCTAAAATGATACCAATGTGAAAGTTACAGATTTCCACAAAGCTTTGTCGTTGTTTTTCAAGACCTGCGATTACAGGGGAGGAAGAGAATAAGGTGAAACACTAAAGTCTGCAGACACCATGACTGGTAGTAAAAACATACAGGAATTTAGCCGGTCTCACAACATCCAGAGGAAGTAAAGATATATTGCGGATGTTTCAGGTCAGAGGCCTTCTTCCAGGAATAAGCAAAAAGGAAGGTGTCAGAATAAAGATTGAAAGGGAGAGAAGTCGAAACCAACAAAAGGTGTTGATTGGATGAGAGGTGATAGGAGATAAAGGAAAAGGGGGGGGGGGGGAAGGAAGGAGAAAGAAGGTGCTTTCAGGTGGCCAAAATACCCAGACATAAAGCAGCCTATTGTACTCCAATGCGGCTATCTGAAAATGGAGAACCCGGCCAGGAGGAGTACTTACCTATAATCTCTGGCTCTGAGAATCCACCGTTGCACCTGAAAGCAGCAGTGGGACGACAGCCACAGTCCACAGGAGCCGGCGTTCGCTCAGACGCGGCTCTCCCTCAGCCGGCACGTTCAGGCGACAGAAAGGGGTCGTCTCCGCGGCCCCCTGAACCTCCCTGCTGCCCTCCCCCAGCCGCGTCTGCCAGCGCATTAGCTGCATCCGAGCACCTGAAAGCGGCGAGAGCGAAAGGGGGGGGGGATACGCGCACTGGGGGGAAAGTGGGGAAGGGGGTGCAACAGAAGCCAGGGGAGTCGATGTTAACGCCAATCGGAGGGAGGGGGCCCAGTCAGAAGATGAGGTGCTATTCCTCCAAAGTGCAGGTCGTCGCAGCCTGGCAGTGCATGTAGGAAGGGGCACGGAAATGGGTGGCCCGGTCTTGCGGCGGGCAGAGCCGAAGGGCTCAACTGAACGTCTCTCCGACGTTAGATCCCGCCGCAGAAACCAATCATTGACTCAGCCGCCCCCATTTGATCCCCGAGGCCACATCTCATGTGCAAAGGGATGCCCTTTCCGCTCGCATCCAGTTTCGCTTCAGCGCTCGGACGCAACCCACGGAGGGGGGGGGGGGCGGCCAAGGCCATGGGGTCAACCCGCCCGGCCATCGGACGAGACTGCACCCACGCAGCTCCTCCCACCTTGATTTCTGGAGCTGGGGGGGGGCGGGTCTCCGTATCATATAAAAGCGGGCAGACTTACGCATAACAATCGGGGCCCACAGGAAAATAAAGCGGCTACCGCCGCCTCCTCTGGGGCTCCAGCTTCTCGCCTCATCCTCCGCGCAGGAACACTCCATTCACACCTGCACCGGAAGCCGCATTTAATTGGCAGCGCGGCCAGCCAATCAGCAGGCGACGGCCGGCAGCAGGATTTCCGCCCGGTGACGTTCCAGCTGTGGATGCTTCGTTGCCATCGCCCACGCCCCCTCCCACCTCCCCCTAGTTCGTGGGCTGGGAGGCCGCAGAAATGCCAGGCGTCGAGAAGCTGCCGATCGAGGAAACTCTGGAAGACAGTCCGCAGGTACGGGCGAAGGAAGGGGCGGGGGGGCCCTCTCTCCCGGCGGTGGCGTGACCCCGGCCGAGGGGTCGACCCGGCGGCAGCCACTTCAGGGAGTTTGCGAGCCGCCCTGTGCTGGCCCATTTATAGGTCCTCTTCATGTTAAACGGGGTAAACAACGTTGCTCCAAGGCACGAAATGATCCGAGGCTTTCGCAGCGAAGCCTGGGGTGAAACTTGTTGGGATTGGTGAAGATAAGCAGCTAAAGTACTGATTTGAACCAAGCGAATTCAACGCGAGCAGATAAACAAGCTGAAGGCTCCCTTGGCTGGCATTCTGCAGCACAATGCACTTGCATCTCGGGACATCCCAAAACTTTTTGCCTGTATTTAAATAGTTTTCAAGTGTTGTAATGGTAGTCACACCCGTTGCTAACTTGCCTGCAGCACTTTCCCACGGCGAAATGGTCTGTTTTAGCAACGTAAAGTGCCTGGGTCAAACTTATTCTGCCTCGGCCCATTGACCATAGCCTCCGCACCGCCCCCTCCATATCTCCTGTCCCTGGACCTATCCAAATGTTTCTTAAGTGTCAAAACTGGGCCTGTCTTCACCACTTCAGCTGGCAGCTCTCCCCACTCGTTGCAGGAAAGATACTGGGGTCTTCACGTTCCCCTCACTTGTCTGAAAACCAGACACCAAACAGTTTTTCCATGTCTGCTTTTTCCAAATCTGCTTTTGGCCCCCAACGCGACCCACACTCAACTCACGCTTGAATATCCCGTGTTGGTTATCAGTGCAACCCAAGGGAATCCATACTTTTTAGGTGCCAGCAGGAAAACAGAGTCCAGAGCCTATGATTTGCTGCATCCGGACACCCCACTCGTCCAGCGCCGCTGCAAACACCGTTGTAACCCCCCCCCCCCCAGTCCAGTCCTGCACTGCTGCGAACATCCTTTCCTGCCCCCGGTCTGCTGTCTGAATTGGGAGCTCAGATAGGCGGTGGTAGGTTGTTGCGTGGATCTACCGTCAGGAGTTTGAATAGGCAGGGAGGGGGGGGGGGGTCAGGGGTTCGGATAGGTGGGCAGCCAGGACATTGGAGGTTCCAATGGGAAGGTTGCCGATGCATAGGGAGATCTAGTGGGTAAACGGCCAGAGCGATGGAGGGTCCTCAAAAGGGACTCTGAGAGCTCCAGTAGGCGGGCGGCCAGGGCATCGGCAGCCACGGTTGGTGGACTGCTTGGGAAAGGGTCCGCTGCCGGGGCGCCATAGCTACAGTAGGCGGATGGCCGGGGCATTGGGAGCGATGGTTGGCGGTCTGCTGGGTCGAGGGTCTGCTGTCAGGAGCTCAGATGGCCGCCACAAACACCCCCAATCCAGGTCCAGAAACCCTTCTACTTGGAGCGTGTCTTTGTTTAGCATGTATCTGAAATCAGCACAAAAAATTAACGTACCACCGTTACTATGATTGTATTATCCAAAAAATTCCGAAAAGTGTCTGGTCCCGAGGGTTTTGGATAAAAGATTCTGTACCTGCATTGTGAAATCACTTTTTTGCACTTGGTTAACTGTGAATATTCATTTCTACTTTTTTTGTATTTATTGTCTCTTTTTAATTCAGTTAAGTATGCTATTGTTGCTTATTGTCTTTTTAGTTGCCTTTGTAATATAGTTTTACAAAGTGTCCATTCAGTTCCAGCAAGCCAGTGCATAAGTATATTTTATGGTGGAAATGACAATAAACATTATAAATATCTTTCACATAGGACAACTGAAAGGACTTTGTATTCATTGGAGTACCATTTTTACAATGCAAGCAAACATTGCACTTATCATCTCCGACAAAGTACGACAAATTTGCTTGGATGTTGATCCAAGGGTAAATGTATTCAAGAAAAAATTTAAAGCCTTCCTCTTCACATGGAACCTCTTGTGATCTGAAAGATGGTACATCTGACAGTTTTATACTTAATTAATGATTTAAAAAAAACAAAGTTGTTTCTTCAGCGAAACAATTAATTGTGATTCTAATTAAAAGTTTCTGGCCCTTCATTTTTCAATCCTCACTTGACTGTTGTCTACTTGAGGAGACGGTTCACTTTCATCAAGCAATTCACATGCACAGTTATGACTTCATTTAATGTAGAAACATTAAGATTAACTTGTATAAATGAAAACTTCAAAAGATATCCAAAAGCCTATTTGTCCAACTTTATTTTTACATTTTGGGCAGACACGTTCACTGCTGGGTGTGTTTGAAGAAGATGCGGGTTCAGTCTCAAATTACCTCAGCCAACTCTATAATGCCATGAAGCGGATTTACAATGCACAGGTACAGTTGTAAGTTATCAGAAACTGGAGATCAATCTTTGTACTTAATTTTTTTCTTCATTTTTGATTGCATGTTTGGCTTTAAAAACGTAATTTAAATAAATTTAAAAAAAAAGAAACTAGTGATCAGTGTAGAATGAAATCTATACCGTACAGTGGAATGACAAATATTTACAACTTTATTCCAGAAGCTAAAATGCTTTTGGCACTGAAAATCTGAAATACAACAGAAAAAGATGGGAATACTCAGCAAGTTAGGTAGCATCTGTAGAAAGGGAGACAAGAGTCCGCTTACCAGATCTTTGATTTTTCATCAGAGAAAAAAAGTTAGAAATCAAACCTTTTTTTAAGTTGAAAAGGGAGGTGAATAGAAATGGAATGTGTATGATAAGGTGGAGAGCTTCATAAGCATTATTTATTGAATGATTTATCTGGATGATGTGGTAAATTTGATCAACAAGCTTGCAGATTACACAGTGATTGGAGGCATTGTGGACAGCAAAGAAGGCTTTCAAAGCTTGCAGAGGAATCTGAACCAGCTGAAAAGATCAGATGAAAAATGGAATTTAATGGAGACAAGTGTGAGGTGTTGTATTTGGAAGGACAAACCAAGAAAGGATGTACACAGTAAATGGTAGGGCACTGAGAAGTGAGGTAGAACAGAGGGATCTGGGGATAATTCCCTGATAGTGGCGTCACAGGTGGATAGGGTTGTAAAGAGAGCTTTTGTCATATTGGCCTTCATAAAGTATTCAGTACAGGTATGGGGATGTTATAGTAAAGTTGTATAAGATTGTTGAGTATTTTGTGCAATTTTGGTCACCTAACTATGGGAAAGATATCAATAAGATTGAAACAATTCAGAGAAGATTTACTAAGATGTAGGAACTAAGTTGTAGGGAAAGAAGAGACAGGTTAGGACTTTATTCCCTGGAATGTAGAAAAATGAGGGAGATTTGATAGAGGTATACAAAATTATGAGTGGGATAAACAGAGTAAATCCAAGTAGGCTTTTTCCACTAAGGTTAGGTGAGATGCAAACCAGAGGACATGGGTTCAGGGTGAAAGGTGAGAGTTTATGGGGAACATTAGGAGAACTTCTTCACACAGAGAGTGGTGGGAGTGTGGAATGAGCTGTTAGCTGAAGTGGTGAATGCGGGCTTAATTTTAACATTAATGAAAAATTTGGGCAGGTAAATGGATGAGAGGGGCATAGAGGATGATGAACCAGGTGGGATTAGGTAGTTTAATATTTTGGCACAGACCAGAAGGGCCTGTTTTCTGTGCTGTAATATTCTGTGATTCTATGTTGAGAAAACTTGATCAAAGTATTTTCAATTTGGAAATCAAAACCTCTCGTTATTTTATAGGATTATTGAGTTTTCCAAGTTTATAGCTTTTGTTTTTACATATTTAGCAAAGATATCATTGATTGTGGCCTTAACCTATACAGAATTGGGGAAATCTGGTTTGTGTCAACATTTGATCTTAACCAAGAGCATATTTGGATTAGAGCATGTGCCATGCATAAAATAAACAGCTATAAGTAGATTCCCAATGAAGGACGTGCATGGTATTAAATATTGACAATCTGTGGTGTCCTGGTTAGTCATATATTGCTGCTTTTGGGTTTTGAGTGTAGCTAGCATGGTCTTTCATCTATGATAATGAATGAAATAATTGCTGGGACAATTAGTTACATAATAAATTATTTGAAGGTTTAGGGGATGGAATTGCTCCACTGCATAGATTCTGGGCTGAATATCCTCCTTCTATGTTATTAGGAAATACAAAATAGCTTTGAGTATTTTGAAAATAGGTAATCTGTCAGATGCTGCCTGTCCTTATAAGAGTCAGTACCATCAGTGCAAGGAAGAAAATTCTGCAACTTGTTTTAATCTCTTTTTGTTTCTTATTAGAATGAATTAAGCACAGCAACACATCTGACTTCCAAGTTGCTTAAGGAATACAAACAACAGGTAAAAATAAATCATAGGAAGTGACCACAGCAAAATTGGAGAGGAATTCTGAATGGAAATTCTTAAAATTGTGATTTAAGTGGCTAAGGATACTAGGAGGAAACAACTCTTCTGACTGAAAATTCGATCTTCCATTAAAATTGTGTGAGGGGCAAGGTTGAGAAATTTCTTTACCAAGCTGTTGGAAAAAAGTATGCTTCGCCAAAAAGAGTCGTTTGATTGAAAGGCTACTTTGTTTCTGTTGTTCGGGAAAAATTTGATGCAGAACATGCAAGGCCCAGCAAGATTCGGCTTTAGATTTTGCTGTAAGAGACCTGGCACAGACTCAAGTACTTTGATGATTGAACTATTTAAGTAGGTTATCACTAAGTTATAAATGGCCTCTTCTTCGATTCTGAAATCAGAAGGTCTCAGTTAATTGTAAATTATGCTAAAGTTGAATCAGAGCCAAGTCTTAAGTTCTTGTAAAGGATCAGAGAAAGTAAAGTTTGATAATAGGATTAAATACATAATCAATGATTCAAAGTATTTACAGTAATTTTATTTTCCTGGTAGATTGATTTCCTTGTTCAATTTCCAGGGCGTTCTTGGGCATATTTGTAATATTAGTTGTCAAGAAAACAGTTAATGCTGACATCATCTGCTGTATACTTAAGGGGATGCTTGATTAGAAGTTCATCTCCAAAAGGAAAATATTAACCTTCCCATTCTAAAATTTTGTTTGCATTGAAGAGGTTATTGTCCCTTAAAATAGGTAGAAAATTTTATATTCCAGATTAAAAGCAAGACAGTTGCACTTGGGTATCCAAATTGAACTTCTGCTTAAGTATTATTTTTTATTCACACATACAGCACGGTAACAGGCCATTTCAGGCCACGTGTCTATGCCGCCCAATTTTCTTTACACCCAAATTAACTTACACACCACCCCCCCCCCCCCCCCCCCCGGGTACATTTTGAATGGTGGGAGGAAACTGGAGTCCCTGGGGAAAACCCACGTAGACCCACGATGAGAACATATAAACTCCTTACAGTTATCGCAGGTTTCAAACCCTAGTCCTGGTCGCTGGCACTGTAAAGGCATTGCGCTAACCACTACACTTTTACATTAAAATGTTTTGATTCAATATAGAGCAAAAATTAAAGAAAAAGATTGTAGTTACAGAATGTGTTGCCCAAGCTAAAGATTACAATATATAGAATACAATTTTTCCCAAATAATGGTTACTATTTCATTGAGGGAGTCAAATAATTGAATTGGACTGAAGCACGATTTTCATTTCAACTCAACTCGTCCACACTGACCAAGTTGCCCATCTAAACTGGTTCCATTTGCCTGCATTTGAACTATATCCCTTCTGAACCTTACCTAACTGTACCTATTGTTAAAAAAAATTAACTTCCTGCCTGTCCCCTTGGGTACCCTGTAAATCTTTCCCCTCTCACCTTGAGTCAATGTACTCTAGTTTTAAACTCTCTTGCCTTGAAATAGACGGAACATCCATCTTATCTATACCCCTCATGACTTTAAAAGACCATCACTCATCCTCCTCAGGGACAGGGAAAAATCACCAGTCTATCCAGCTTTTCCTTAGAACTCAAGATTTCCAGTTCTACTAATATCCTAGTGAATCCTTCCTGCACTTTTTCCAGCTTAATGATGTCTTATAACTTTGTTATGAGTCCAGAGGACCCCAAAACCTAGCAGAAGTAGAAATTCACCAAAACAAATAAAAACAAAAGTTGCTTTAAAATCTTTAAACATGAAAACAGAATCACACTTTAAATTATCACTATTGACTTAACCTAACATAACCCCCTTCTAATTCTAAGCACACGTGTTTGTTTGTAATGTGCATATGCTCAGGGAAGTCCTTTGATTTACAGTCTATTCTCACTTCTCACTCCTCCAAGTTCACCGGTATCAGGCAATTCTTATACTGCGCACAGAATTTAACAGTTATGAATTTTCACTAGGCTCAGGTGCTTGAAGGTAAATGGTTACTGCTCAGGAAAGTTCTCGCTGGTTTCAGAGAGAGAAATTTGTTGCTCATTGGACAAACAAACTGATCTCCCACCATCAGTCGCTTCAGTGCCTTGCCGAAGAAACCTGCCCCATCATGAGTTTTCTAAATGATAACCTCTTCTTTCAGGACACCACAGAGTTCCTCTTGTTTCCCTTATTTCAGGAGAAACACTTTAGCCAGCCATTTCCTCTTGTAAGGATCACAAGGGTTTTGAACAGGCTGAACTCAGAACTCACAACCTATCTATCTTCAAAATAGTGTTTTAACAACCCTGCCAGCTTGTCATGTTACTTGCAGTCTCCAAAAGCCACTGCAGAACTCGGCTCTCTCTCTCTCTTTCTCTCTCTCTCTCTCTTTCTCTCTCTCTCTCTCTTTCTCTCTCTTCCCCCCCCCACCCCAAAGAATCACGTTTTTTTCTCTCTGTTTGCAAAACCACATGACCCCTCTTAGAATAGCAAACTGCAACCAGACAGATTGTTGGCACCAGAATCAGTTTTTTGAGCCTGGCAATCTGTTGCTTTAAAGACAATAGTCCATTTATTCCCCAACATCAGTCCAATTAGCACCTACTTGTGATGTCCCCATTCTTCAAAGTTTCCGTAAAGTCACTGTGGACATGACGTCTCTGCCTATGCATAGCTCTTGCACTTCAAATGAGATGTCTTTTTGTGAAATGTTAATATCTGTCTGTGAAGTGACCTATACTAAACCCCCACAATCTATCTCTTTTAAAGACATTAATATAAAATATAATATACCCCATAACAACTTCAATAGCTGACACACTAAAACTACACACAACACCAAGTGTGACTCAACAATGTCATCCGGAGCTGAAACATGATGCTCTAACTCTATTCCACAATCCTGATGGAAGAAGGCACGCATGAAAATGCCACCTTCACCACCCTGTGTTTAGGGGAAATGTATACTTGTACTCCAAGGTGTCTGTGTTGTACAGCATTCTCCAGGTCCTACCATTTTCTGCTCGAGTCCTGTTCTAGTTTAACCTTTGCATTTGTTCAAGTTAATTCCATCCATCATTCCTTAGCACACTTTCACACAAGCAACAATATAATAATATTGACTCGGAAATCTGTTCTGATATTATTTATTCAGGATAATATCCTGACCTGTGTGCTGCCTCCCTGGTGCAAGGGTATGAGATATCACAAATCGGGTCCAAAATATTCTGAGAGGAGAGGGAGAGCAGCCTGATGTCTTGGTACATGTGGGTACAAACGACATTGACAAGAAAAGGGAGGAGGTAATGAAAAGGGATTACAGTGAGCTGGGACGAAAGCTGAAAGACAGGAATGCTAGGGTGATGATCTCGGGATTACTATCTGTTCCAAATGCAAGTGATGAAAAGAATGTAAGGATAAGGAAAATGAACATGTGGCTGAGGTGCTGGTGTACAAGGCAAGGATTTGGCTTCTTGGATCATTGGGATCTCTTTTGGGGAAGGCATGATCTTTACAAGAGGGACGGGTTGCACCTAAATCCAAAAGGTGTCAACATTTTGGCAAGTATGTTTGGTACAGCAGTGGGGCAAGGTTTAAACTAATTTGGCAGGGGTATAGAAACCAGAGTGATAGGGAAAAGGGTAGGGAAGATAAAGTAATGGCCAGGAAAAGTAAAATAGGAAAAGTAATGTTGGGAGGAGAAAGTAAAAAATCAGATGGTGCAGTGAGTTTTCGGGTCAATGATAGTCTTAAGAAAATTACAAAGAAAAATAGTGGGCAGAAAAATCAAAAGAAAAGGTTACAGAAGTCACTAGATATTAAAAGGACAAAAAGCATGAGGGCACTTTATCTGAATGCCCGCAGTATTAGAAATAAGGTTAGTGAACTTGAGGCGCAAATCGGTACCCATGCCTACGATTTGGTAGCCATCACGGAAACATGGCTACAAGGTGACCCTAAATGGGAATTAAACTTTCAAGGATATCAGGTGGTGCAAAGTGATAGACAGGATGGTAAGGGAGGTGGAGTTGCACTCTTAATCAAAGATGCGCTCCAGGCAGTAGTGAGGGATGATATAAGATCTAAAGAGCATAATGTTGAGTCCATTTGGGTAGAGATAAAGAATAACAAAGGGAAAAAATTATTGGTGGGTGTTATCTATCGCCCACCAAATAACAATAGTTTAATGGCACAGGAAATAAATAGAAAGATAAGTGAGGCATGTAATAATGATACGGCAGTTGTCATGGGGGACTTTAACTTCCACATAGATTGGGAAAATCAAGTTGGTCGTGGGAGTCTGGAAGAGGACTTCATAGAATGCATCTGCGATAGCTTTCTTGAGCAGCATGTTAAGGAACCCACAAGAGAAAATGCTCTCCTGGATCTAGTGTTGTGCAATGAGATAGGTAGAGTAAATGATGTAATAGTCAGAGACCATCTGGGAAATAGCGATCATAGTATGATTGAATTTCTCATTCAGATGGAAGGGGAAATAGTTAGATCTAAAACTAATATATTATGCTTAAACACGGGTGACTACCATAGGATGAAGGAGGAATTGGGCAAGTGGACTGGGAGCACAGACTAATTGATGAAACAGTTGAGGAACAGTGGAAGATTTTCAAAGAAATATTTTGTAATGCTCAACAAAAATATATTCCGGTCAGGAAAAAGGGGGAAAAATCAACCATGGTTAACAAAGGAAATAAAGGAGAGTATAAAATTGAAGGCGCAGGTGTACAAAGCTGCAAAGAGCAGTGGGAAACTGGAAGATGGGGAAAACTTTAAGAGACAACAAGGGGTTACAAAGCGGGTAATAAGAAATGGGAAAAAGGATTATGAAAGTAAATTGGCACAAAATATAAAAACAAAAAGCAAAAAGTTTTATAAATATATAAAATGTAAGAGGGTGGCCAGAGTTAACATAAGACCCTTGGAGGATGAGAAAGGAAAAATGGTAGCAAAAAATGAGGGAATAGCCGAGGCATTAAACAAATATTTTGTGTCAGTCTTCACGGTGGAAGACACGTCCAGCATGCCCAAGTGCGGAGTTAAGGATGCGAATGTGGGGGAGGGCCTTGATAAGATAGTTGTTACAAAGGAAGTAGTGATGGAGAAACTAATGGGACTAAAGCTAGACAAATCACCTGGTCCTGATGATATGCATCCAAGGGTTCTGAAGGAAATGGCAGAAGTTATAGTTGATGCATTGCTGGTCATATACCAAAATTCCTTGGATTCTGGGCAGGTCCCGGCAGACTGGAAGACAGCAAATGTCACGCCACTTTTTAAGAAGGGATGTAGGCAGAAGACTGGAAATTATCGGCCAATTAGCTTGATGTCTGTAGTTGGAAAAATGCTTGAAGCCGTCATTAAAGATGAAATAGTGAAACTTTTGGAACGTATGGGTTCAATCAGGCAGAAGCAGCATGGTTTTAGAAAGGAAAGATCTTGTTTGACAAACTTGTTAGGATTCTTTGAGGATATAATGGGTGCGGTGGATAGAGGAGAACAGGTTGATGATGTTGTATATTTGGATTTTCAGAAAGCGTTTGATAAGGTGCCGCACAAGAGACTTCTCAGTAAGTTGCAGGAAAGTGGAGTCCGGAGAAGTATATTGGCTTGGATTGAAAATTGGTTGTCTGACAGGAGGCAGAGAGTCGGGATAAATGGGAGTTTTTCAGGTTGGCAGAGAGTAGTAAGTGGGGTGCCGCAGGGGTCAGTGTTAGGCCCACAACTGTTCATCACTTACATTGATGACTTGGAGAAGGGGACAAAAGGTGGTGTAGCCAAATTTGCGGATGACACCAAATTGAGTGGAAGAGCAAATTGTAATGAGGATGTGGAGAGTCTGCAGAGGGATATAGTTAAGCTGGATGAGTGGGCAAAGGTCTGGCAGATGGAGTACAATGTTGGTAAGTTTGAGGTTATCCACTTTGGCAAGAAAAATAAAAGAGCTGAATATTATT
Source organism: Narcine bancroftii (assembly GCF_036971445.1). Lineage (NCBI taxonomy): Eukaryota > Metazoa > Chordata > Chondrichthyes > Torpediniformes > Narcinidae > Narcine > Narcine bancroftii. Next base: position 166,908,347 of record NC_091473.1, on the reverse strand, counting down.
TAAAGGGTGTAAAACTACAGCATGCTGTTGTGCAGAGGGACTTGGGAGTGCTTGTGCATGAATCGCAAAAAGTTAGGTTGCAGGTGCAGCAGGTTATTAAGAAGGCAAATGGAATGTTGGCCTTCATCGCAAGAGGAATTGAATTCAGGAGTAGGGAGGTAATGTTGCAACTGTATAAGGTACTGGTGAGACCGCACCTGTAGTACTGTGTCCAGTTCTGGTCTCCATATTTGAGGAAGGATATACTGGCTTTGGAGACGGTCCAGAGGAGGTTGACTAAGTTGATCCCTGGGATGAAGGGGTTGACTTATGATGAAAGATTAAATCGTCTAGGATTGTATTCGCTCGAGTTCAGAAGAATGAGAGGAGATCTTATAGAAACATATAGGATTATGAAGGGTATGGATAGGATAGATGTAGGAAGGTGTTTTGAGCTGGCTGGGGAAACTAAAACGAGAGCACACAGTCTGAAGATTCGGGGAGTAGATTTAGGACAGAGATGAGGAAAAATAGTTTTTCCCAGAGAGTAGTGAATGTTTGGAATTCTCTAACCAGGGAAGTGGTTGAGGCTGCCTCATTAAACATATTTAAAATTCGGTTAGATAAATTTTTACATGATATAGGGGATATGGGGAGAAGGCAGGTAGGTGGAGTTAGGTCATAAATTAGATCAGCCATGATCGTATTGAATGGTGGAGCAGGCTCGATGGGACATTTTTGGCCTAGTCCTGTTCCTACTTCCTATGTTGCTATGACCTGGAATGAAGAATCCTCCAATATCTCCTTGCCCTTCCCCCACCCCAATCCCCACTCCTCTTTCAGAGTAGTGGTACAAGGTCTTTTACACCGTGCATGGGAGCAGACATGCTGTTTGGTTTTAGATTTTATTCAGGAGGCAGCTGCTCCCACAGAGTGTCACTCCTTCCCTACTGCAATGGATATGTTAGCCTAGATTCATGAGTAAAATTCTCTTGCCTGGGACTTGAATCCAATCTTCTGTCTCAGTTACTAAAGTGCTTTGCAAGAAGATAGATTTCTAGTTTTTCAATACTTTGCAATAATGTTTGTACAATATATGTGCAAATTTCATGCCAAGATTTGGAAAAAGTGATTTACTACAAAACATTGGGATGTTTTCCTTGCTAATTTATGTTGCTGGGGAACAATTTAAGGGAATCCAAGTTCCTATAATACTTTTCAGTATTGATAGGAACTTAGAAAAACTGCAGGGGAAAAAATATATAGCTAATAAAATTTGATTCTATCTTACCAATAAATTTCTTCTGACTAGCAAATTAATTTTGTTTCTGGTTAATTTTTTTTTGTATAGCATTTCCCCCTTGGTGGTGATGATGAGGTTATGACCTCCACCCTACAACAATTTGCACAAATGATAGATGAAGTAAGTAGCAGCTCAGATTGTTTAAATTAGAGTTCAAAATGTCAGTTAATTTTACTGTAAAACCCCTAGTATCCAGAACCTATGAGGATTGATAGATGCTGGAGAAGTGCATTTCCGGTTATTTGGGACTTACTCTTACAATGCCTAACTATTACACCTGCATTAAGAATAAACAGTTGAAAAGACATACACTGTACTTGCACTGAACAAACCACTTGCATGAATATATGAACCGTAAAGCGATTTATTTTATTTTCAGTCATATTCTTTGAAAACATTTAATCGTTGGTGCATCTGCAGGTTCCTCCCCTTCCACAGAGCCGCCCAAAAGATGAATAATAACATTATAGATAATTAACCCCCTCCTCCCCAAATTTACAGATAAAGCCTCTGACTGCAGCAACTCAGTAATTACTAAGCAGGGATAAGGAGTTACCCAACTACCAGTGGCATCAATGGACTCTTCATTCTGGGTGACACCATTGCTGCTTCACACAATTTGATTCAAACGGTTGCAATGAGCAAACCACGATCAAGGGACTCCACTGGGTGAATATTTGCTCCCACTTTCACCAAAGGATTATGACTGGGGTAGCCAAACTTGCTTCACACTAGAGGCACACATGATAAATTCAGATGTTTGAGTCCTTCCTGCAAGACATGAAAAAAATATTACATGCATGTTTTTACTCTTAGATGTACATTTTGTTTCAATATTATAAATATTCAGAATTACACGTATGTAATAATATTTATTGATGTATGTAGTTTTAAAACTTCTATTAGTTTACTTTAATCAAAAAAATACATCTATACGTACCAAATATTTTCAAAATCCAGACTGATTATTATGAATCTCCATCTTGGCTGTAAGTTGTCAAGGATGAACGAAATTAGCTCTGTCAAGTGTTGATTTGTAAGGATTGCCCAATGCTTTGATTTCACAAACTTCATTACAGAGTCAAGTGATTCACAGCAGCATGAAGTGCAGAACATTGAGATGAGTCACACACTGGCTTTCTTCAGTTCAGGATATTTTATTTTTGGAACTTGCTTCCAGAACTTGATTGTAGACTGGGATTTATAGATCATCTTCAGATCCAGGTCCTCCTGTAATTCCATTAGTTCCATTTCAGTCACAGATGAATCTGTAACCAGAACACAGAATTGGACAACCATCATCGATCTCATCAAACATGAATGGATTTACAAGAAAGGCGAAGCAGGGCTTCGGCTTCTTCAAGTCCTTAAATCTGGCAAGAAATTATCAAGCAGTCCTTGTAATTTATCTTTGTATTCTTCCAGTTTGTGATCTTTTATTTCAGTATCAGGGAATGTACTTACTCTTCTTTGGAGATGAGGAAGGTGACTGAAGTTTCTTGATAGTATGTGTCTTTGAAAAACTCTTATTCTGAAAGCTGAAAATTGTCTGAGTAAGTCCATGACAATTCTATCCTTGCCTTTTGGAGCCAAATTGAGATTTGTAGATTATTCATTATATCAGTAAAGAAATCAGATCTTGCATACATTTCTCATTTTCCAGTTGAGGATAGAATCTTTTCTTTTTTTCAAGAAAAGTAATAATATGCTCCAACAGATCCACAAACCTACTCAAGATATTGATGATTGACAACCACTTCACACTGCTGTAGAGAGACATCACTGGGTTTATCTTCAAGCTCCTATTCTTCAATAGACTTTTTGAAGTGTCGGTGGGTTTTCCAATTTAAGTGCATAAAATTGACAATTTCAAGGGCGGATTTCATGACAGTATTTGGGACGTCGGGAGCTTGGATGGGCAGGCAGCCGGGGCATCTGGAGCTCGGATGGGAGGGCAGCTGGGGCCTAGGCGAGTGTCCATGGCTGGGATGTTGGGAGCTCCAGTGGGCATGCTGCCGTGGTGTCGGGACCTCAGATGGATTGGTGGCTGGGGCATCAGGAGTTCAGCTGGGCAGGTGGCCGGGGCATCTGGAGCATGGATGGGAGGGTGGCCGGAGCCTAGGTGAGAGTCTGCAGCTGGGATGTCGGGATCTCCAGTGGGCAGGCGGCCAGGGTGTTGGGAGCTCAGATGGACGGTTGATCGTGACATCGCGAGCTCAGAAGGGCGGGTAGCCAGGGTGTTGTGAGCCTGGATGGGTGGGTGGCTGAGGGCATTGTATTCTTGGATGGGTGGGTGGCTGGGGCATCGGGAGCTTAGATGGTCTCAGCCAACTCATTTCTGAGACAATGTGGCCTGTGAGTCAAGGCTTGGCCAACCCTGGTTATGTTCAGAGAACATAATACTTTTACAATTTTAAATGCATTTTTTTACCTATTATTTTATTCATTTATTTAAAAATTTATTTTCCTTGGGGGTTTTTTTGCCAGTTGCTAGAGGCCATCACTTCCTTGAATTCTGGATACCAGGGTTTTACTGAACTAACCAAGCAATTCAGTATGAATGGAATAGGAGAACAGCTATCTGTTAATAGCTCAATTTTCTTTTGTGTGAACATCAATTTGCCTTGCCATGAAGAAGATTTGCTGTTATATTTCACAACATAACTGTGAATGTTTTAGAAAGTGAGATGCCAATTGCATGAGGCATTTTCTGGAAGTTCTCTGCTTCTGTACTTAACAGTGACATATAATATCTTGATAAAATTGATAATAAATTCGGAACGGAGCTACTAAATTTAATACCTTCAACATGCACGGATCATCAAACAATATTTTTACTTCCTTCATTTTAGCATTGTTTACTTGTGTGACATAATATATTAAGATTCATTGTCGAATTCACTGTTTAATTTGACAATCATACAAGATTAAAGCATACTAACAGGCTTATAAGTATACATTAATGTTTATAGACAAACATTCAAGGCATGTTAAATACTGTATATTTGTATTGGATTTAAAAAAAAACTAAGTAGTTGTGAGGAAGAAAGCTTTCAACTGCAGAAGGAGTAACCACTCTGCTCTGAGGGGCAACAATGTGCCAAATATAATAGGTCAGGAAAAACATGTATGATAATGCATTTGGGGAAGTACAGCAAGCCAATGGAGAGTAATGAAGGACATGGAGAAACATAGAGACCCGCAGATCCTTAAAGAAATCAAGGTTAATTTATAAAGGGGTTTAAACCTTTTTGAGGTGCTTTCCTTAATAAGCTGAAATACCGTATTTTTACACATATAATGCACACATTATATATGTATTTTGCAAACCAGATACCTCCTCGTGAGTTATATGCATGTGCGCACTATATGAGAATATTTTTACATGTTGAAAGAACGCACGCAATAGCGGCATGGAAAAGTTGAACCAGCAATTTATAGCGAGCGTGGAAATATAATAGCAGCATTGAAAGAACATGCAACGTGAATAACGGCTCTGGGAAAGATGCGCCGGCAGTTCATTGTGAGCATGAGAATATTATAATGAGTAAGAGAATATAATAGCAGCAATGAAAGAATGGGCAATGAAACAACGGGCATGGGAAATTTTGATCTTGAGAATATCTCTTTGTGCTGAATGCCATGTCCTATAAACAGAATATTCTGCACCTTATCAATGTTAATTGCCCAGACCCGCCCCTAAGAGAAGAGATTAACATACCAAGTCCCTCTGATTTGAGACAGCATTAGAATTAAAATCCTGCTTAAGTCTGAAGCCTGTCTTTGATCTATTTATTGATTCTTCTCCAAAGCTTGTTAATGAGTTGAAGCAGGATATCATCTATATAATGGGCCTTTGACACCTCTGGGAGAAGTTGATTGGTTGTTAATTATGGGAGATTAACTGTGTCCTATTTAAATGCAAATTGCTTTTTGCCAGTTTGAATTTGGAATACTACATCTGCGCATTATATGTGTGTGCGTGTTATATGAAAATATTTTTTACACATTTTATGATTTTCTGCACGTTATTTATGTGTGCATTATATGCATGTGCATGTTCTATGAGTGAAAATATGGTATATAATAAAACAGCATGGAGATTATGCTGGAACTGTATACAAAATCTGCAGTTTGAGTTCTCCCTGCATGAGAAAGGATGTTTGGAAAGATCGTGGAGGATAAGAAAAAATATAAGGAATTATTGAATAAATTGTTATTTGGAACAGTGTGGGCTGATTTAAGTCAAAATGTTCAAGATAAAGGGTGTGGTCAGTTTGCCTTGGGGCTTAGGAAAGCTGAGATAAGTTCTCTCCAAATAACTAAACATCAGAAAGATAAGTTCCTGGATAGCAATAATATAAACCTATGATTTTTTTTTAAACAAATTCCTCATCTGGTATCTGAATTAAGTCAGTGAATCATTGAATGTGATCCAGAATTTAATGCTGAATGTATTTTCTGTGATCTCCAGATTGTTTGAAACTCTCTAATGCTCTGTTTTGCTTGCATGGAAAAACTAAATTTAAGACAATCGTTAGATTCTTGTAATTTGCTTTCAAGCTCAGTTCCTGCCATGCTGTACTTTCAACACAATTAGCTGATGCCATGATGTTCCCTATTACACAGTTTAAGGAAAAAGATTTAAAAGGTATGAAATTGCATTTACTATACTAAATGGTAATAGTCATCTCCTGCACTTATTTAGTTGCGTGTCTATGCAAATACAGAATGTTTAAAAATAGAAAATGTTTTGGTATGTGGATGCTTCATAAAGCTATCATATCTATGTTCACTTGAAAGAATGGTGGAGAAAAAAAATGGAGCATTTGCACTTCTATAGTGTCCTATGTAATTGTTCAGACTGTCATCTGAAAGATCTTGGTTTCAACAACATAACACTTTTTTGGTACTACAATGAACCATGTACAAATTCTGATTGGAGTTTATACGTTTGACCTGATTGAAAATACTGTCATAATAACAATATAATACATATTAAATAGGAATAAAATCAGTCAAATTATGATCAACACCTCTTAACAATAGCATGTCCTTTGTTTGCAGAAATATTAACCCTAAATGAAGTCTTTGCTCTAGCTAGTCATGGTGAGTGTTATTTTCAGTCGTTAAACTCTGAATTTATAACTATCCATATAGAATATCTTTTATTAATTGAGTACTCTGCATCAACATGAGAGAGGGTAGTTCTATACCTGCTCATTTTTGCCTAACAAGTTTCAAATCCATTCATATGGTTTTTATTTTGTGGATTGACTTTTTTTTAGTATCTGCTGCCCTGCTGGTTTGCAATTGACAAGAGAACTGATTCATTTGAATTCAGTAATACTGAAACTGTTCGTTAGGGCATAAAGGCTGCAGTTTCTAATTAAATATGATATACAATATGTTTAGACCTAATCATTAAAATTCAGCTGTTAGTAATTATTGGGAAGAGAGGACAAAAATTTTTGGGTTTTTTTTAAAATAGGTAAAAGCATTTCTTTATACAGTTGACGCCTGTGAAATAGTTGCTTTTGTACTCCCAATGGGACCTTGATTGAATAGCTTCTGGAGTTATTCATGATTTAAGTATGACTATGAAATAGAATGTCACTTTTTCCTTTTATTCTTTATTATAAACTCCCAATTTATTATTGTAGTTAAACTGTCCTGATCTATTTAACCCACAGATCATGACATGGCTGTTAACAAATACAGTAGACTATCCAAGCGCAGGGAGAATGAAAAGGTATGTAACTTGCTTTTGAATTCAGTTCCAAACAAAATTATCTTTCACATTCAGCTGCAAATTTTACGGTTTACTAACTAAAAAAACTCGTTACAATATTTAGATGAGCTTATTGCAGGGTAACATAGCTGTAAGCCTTTTGAATACCTCCACTCAGGGCACTGAATGTTAGTTATCTGCGCTAGTCAATGTATTGGCAGTCTGATAAATGTGGCTTTTTAAAATTATTCTTTGTTAACAGATAAAAATAGAAATAACTGAAGATTTGTACACATCCAGAAAGAAGCAACACCAGACTATGATGCACTATTTTACTGCTCTGAATACACTACAGTACAAGAAAAAGATTGCACTTCTGGAACCTCTTCTTGGCTATATGCAAGCTCAGGTCTGTTAACATTGAATGCGCCATGAAATAAAAACTATTCTATTGATTCATATCCTTATTTAAGTTGTTAATTTTCCAAATAAAATCTATCTTAGTATTTGGGATTTCACTCAAAAAATATCTAACTCGAGTAATTTCAGGTGGACAGACTTGTCAATTGACGATTCACTTGAGCAGTACAAGCTTAGAGTTGTAAATGGGCTATATAATTAGAAATTGGACTCTTTAGGTGCGAGTGCAATGTTACATGAAATGCTACAATCAGATGATATCCCATTAAAATATTGTGAGCCAGGTTATTAACAAGCATGCCAGGGTTGGTGGTGTAATGTTAAATTATAATCTGTACAGACCTGACAGGAACTTTGCAATTTATCACAGCAGCTACCATTTTTGTGCACCAATTAAATAAAACTCCCTATAGCATCAAGATAGCTGTAGCTTGTACATGGTACTGTGGAGGCGAGGTTGTAGAGAGGACTCCAAGGTTTTGAAGTTTACATTGAATGAAGTGACCTATCCTGAGGGAGAATCCATATACAGCCACGTTGGAAGAATATCATGACCACCAGAAATGTGAAATTGTTTTCTAGCACAATTATTCCTGCTTCTTAAATGTTGACACTCTGACAAGGATGTGGTCGCAACAATCGAAACTAGAAGTGCCTGATTTATTTCCAGGATTGGACTGATTTCACATTGAAATAATTGCTCATACAGGTTACAGGAAATCTGGATCTCAGCATTGCAAAGCTTCTACTAATGCATCTGATTTCTATCCATTAGTGTTTTAAACTCTGTACTGTGCTGACGGTGTTCCTTGTTTGACACTTCAAAAATATTATCAAGAGTTCATTATTTACTAATCAAAATTGTTAGTTTGGTCAAATAATCATGGCTCGGTATGATTCTGTATCTCAACATGAGTCCAAAATAAATTTTGGGTCCAACTCAGTGTAATGCTCTGAGGGAAGTGAATCCCTGGAATTGGAAGCTGGATTATTAGTAGTATTTAAAGCATAGGTGGATAAATATTTGAGAGATTGAAGATTAGAAGGGTATGGAGAAAAGGCACAGAAGGGAAGAAGCCATCATAAATTAATTCATGATCATATTAAATGGCAAGGCAAGCTTGAATGGCCTGATGGCCTACTCCCACTCCTACTTTCTTCTTTATTTTACTACAATATTCTAATAACAAATAAAAATATTATATAAAGCTTGATGCTTCTCCATAAATGCACTAATTTATTTTTATTATTTGTTTCAGATAAATTTCTTCAAGATGGGTTCTGAGCATATGAGCCAACAACTGGAAGAATTCTTAACAAATATTGGCACTAGTGTGCAGGGGTATGTAATTATTGCCATTTGCAGAAGCTATTTATTAGTTATATCCTCTTCATACATTAAAATCTTTTATATTTGCCATGATTCTTCTAGTTGGTCCATTTTCTTTTGAGTTCCTGATAAGAGTATTATAACAGCTGAGAATTTGAGGACAGTAGTAAAGTAAAGATACTTGCTGCTGATCTAAAAATACCGCTCAAAAGAATGCAGCAATATTTGGTGCAGATTTTGCTTTTCCTTTGGTACCCAGCAGCACTGATGCCCTGCAGTTGATTTCACGAGGTGTTGTGTTGCGGGTTGAACAGCAAATAATAATGCATTATTTTCATGGCAGCAAACCTGGAATAATAATCACTAATGATAAAATATATATATTTTAAAAAAGACCAAAATAAGAATCGAGTCATGCAGGCAAAATTGTGGCTAAAGTTGAAATAATTTTTTAAAAATTATACCGTATTTCAGCATGTATGTCGAGCTTCAGATAAGATGGGTTGCCATTTTCAGCCTAATTTTCATGGTTTTATCATATATCGGACATATAAGACAATGCCCCCCCCCCCCCCCCCAAATTTCTGCAAGGAACGTGCCGGAGACTGGTGTCCAGGCCTCCCAGCAACAACCTAAACTTTGTTACAACACCTCAATCGCCGAGTAACAAATCTGTAAGTTAAGCAAGCAAGTAAAACCAGTGCTTGGTCCAAGTCTTCAGCATCAGATGCGGTGCATCCGCATCGAAGAAGTTGCCTCGCTGCAGGAACCATGGGTATGTGTTGGCCTTGGGTATCTTGGGTTCATGGGCAGGAGTGGGAACCTTGGACTCTATAATTATAAAATGTCTGGGTGGGTCACGGCAGCGGTGGGGAGGTGTCGGGGAGTGGTAGCACTGGCGGTGGGGAGGTACTTGGGTCGTCTTGTATGCTGAATCTCGTCGAGCAATTTTTTTTTAGTTGAATTTAAGGTGTGGCAGATTGCGCCACTTAATTCTCGAACCGTCGTTCGAGGGTTCTGACTCTTGAGAAGAGGATCCAAGCAGCTGACTAGCAGCACGAGGCTTGGCGGTTGTTTTTCCTCTCTCTGAGTCGGCAGGTGGGCTCTCATTTTCAACCATGGATATCGACATCTGTATTGAACTGTTGATTATTAAACTTGATGTTTGAACCGAATTGTTAAACAATTAAACTCAATGTTTGTATAACTCACAAACGACAACAAAGGTCTCATTTTTATATCTGGCATATGTCAACCCCTGATTTTTGAGTGCTTTTTGAGGGTTTCAGGACTTGACTTTTACGCCGAAATATATGGTATTTTCAAAGTCGTGTAGTATTGATATACTTATTGTGTTCCAAATATTACACATAATGAGTTTTGTTTGGAGCCAGAGAAGTATTCGACAGTAATTAAAATTTAACTTTATTGTAAAAACGTAGTTACAATTCTTTCATTCCGGAGTGAACAGTCTGAAATCAAAAGTCTTTACAGCAAGAAGAATTCATAAAAAATTGAATTTTTTATCAGACTAGAATTAAGGGCAGAAGTAGTCCACGTGACTCCTCTATTCTGCCTTTTTGATGAGATCAAGTTAACTAGCTATCTCTGCCCTTAAAATGTTCAGAAACATGTTTACCATCTTCTGAGGAAGAGAGATCCAAAAACCCATGACCCAAATCACCTTGTATGTCTTAGAAGAGTAATCCTTTATTTTTAAACAAGTGTCCCCTTTCAACCTCTCTACATCTGTCCTGTCAAAGCCCCACTGGATCTTAAATGTTTGAACATTCCCCTTCTCATTCTCCTAAGCAATAGGAGCAGGAGAAGGCCATCTAATCCATCGAGCCCACTCTGCCATTTGGTAAGATCGTGGCTGAATTATTCTTGCTGTGAAGAGTCTTGGTCAATTCCGCCTATTTGCCTTTTCCCCATAACTTTTAATTCCCCCGCAATGCAGAATTCAATCTAACTCTGTCTTAAAATTCTTGTCTTCGGGCTGCACGATTAGCATAGCAGCTAGCACAAGCTCACGTTTGCATGTTCTCCCCATGTCTGTGGATTTTCTTTGGGTGCTCCATTTTCCTCCCACCTTCCAAAATATGCAGGGTTGTAGGTTATTTTGGGTCTAATTGGGTGGCATGGATTTAACTGGCCGGAATTGGCTTCTACCATGTTGCAAATAAAATTTAAATATATTTAATGAGACAGCCTCTGCTGTTCCCTTGGGAAGAAAATTCCACAGATTCACTATTCTCTGGGAAAATCAGTTCAAACCTGTCTCCATCCTAAATCTACTCCCCTGATGCTTGAAGCTATGTCTTCTAGTTCTAGGCTTGTGTACCAGTGGAATTGACTTTCTTGCCACTGTCCTTTTCATAATTTTATGTTCCTGTAAGATTTTCCCCTCATTTTCTGAATTCCCCAGCAGAGACGTAGATAGGTTAAGTGAATATAGTCACAGGTAAATTAATTTCTCCTCATAGGCGAACCCCCCTCATGAATCAATCTGGTCTGCCTTTTCTACATCGCCTCCAAAGCCAATATTTTTTTTTCCAAGATACCAGACTGTATACATTACTCAAGGTGTGGCCTTGTTGTACAGTTGCAGCAGAATCTCCTTGCTCTTAAATTCAATCCTTCTAGTAGTGAAGGTCAACATTCCTTTTGCTTTCTTGATTACCTGTTGCTCTTGCAAACCATCCTTTTGCAATTCACGAACAAGCACTCCGAAGTCCGGCTGCCCAACAGCATACTGCAAATTTTCGCCATTTAAATAATAATCCGCTTTTCTTCTAAAGTGGACCTCCCATTTACCAACATTGCACTCCTTCTGCCAAACCCTTGCCCACTTACTTAACCTATCTATAACCATATAACCACACAGCACAGAACAGGCCAGTTTGGCCCTACTAGTCCATGCCGTAGCAAATCCCCACCCTCCTAGTCCCACTGACCAGCATCCGGTCCATACCCCTCTAATCCCCTCCTATCCATGTAACGATCCAGTCTTTCCTTAAATGTAACCAATGATCCCGCCTCGACTACGTCTGCTGGAAGCGCATTCCACATCCCCACCACCCTCTGCGTAAAGAAATTTCCCCTCATGTTCCCCTTATAATTTTCCCCCTTCAATCTTAAACCATGTCCTCTAGTTTGAATCTCCCCCTTTCTTAATTGAAAAAGCCTATCCACATTTACTCTGTCTGTCCCTTTTAAAATCTTAAACACCTCTATCAAGTCCCCTCTCAATCTTCTACGCTCCAGAGAAAAAAGCCCCAGTCTGCACAACCTTTCCCTGTAACTCAGACCCTGAAATCCTGTCAACATTCTCTGCACTCTCTCTATTTTGTTTATATCTTTCCTATAATTTGGTGACCAAAACTGTACACAGTACTCCAAATTTGGCCTCACCAATGCCTTGTACAATTTCATCATAACCTCCCTACTCTTGAATTCAATACTCCGATTTATGAAGGCCAACATTCCAAATGCCTTCTTCACCACACCATCTACCCGAGTATCAGCCTTGAGGGTACTATTTACCATCACTCCTAAATCCCTTTGTTGCTCTGCTCTCCTCAATAGTGATTGGTGGAAATCAAACAAGAATTGACAGGGAGGTTGCCAGGTGAATGTTTAAAACTTATAGGCAATGTTAAAATAAAGGGGCAGGCCATTTAAGATTAAAATTGAAAGTCATGAATACACCATCCAGATAGCTATGAACAGCAAACTATTCAAGGATGGAAGAAATGGATTTATGGATGAGGACTAAAATGTGTAAACCAATGATCTGATCAGCCAGCCATAACCTTACCAAAGACGTGTCCCTGATAATGGGTTTGAGCTTGAAAATGACATGGTTTCTCCACACCCCCCCCCCCCCCAAAGATGAACTCGAGAGTGTGATAATATTACTGAACAGGAAGTAAAACACAATGCTGGAGAAACTCAAGCAGGTCAAACAGTGTTCTTTATATAGCAAAGATAAAGATACAGAACCAATGTTTCAAGCTTATGTCTCTGCAAACTCTTTTAAGTGTCATCTGCAAATTTTGATAAGCAATAGTTGATCCCCCTTCCAAATTATTAATATATACAAGTCTAGTTTGTCCAATTTTTCTTCATTACACCATCCATCTATTTCAGGTATTAGTCTGGTAAGTCTTCCTCGAACTGTTTCCATAATAAGGACTAATAATGATCACTAGTACTGCAATTAAGGTCTTTCAGCTGTCTTTAAAAGTGATGCATAACCTTCCTGTTTTATTTAGTATCAATAAATAATAATCTTTTGTTGGCTTTCCAAATTACTTGTTGTAAACTATTACCTTGTCTAGCATTTAGGCTGTTTTCCCAGAATCCAGACCACTAATAGAGTCAACATTAAAGTGGTAATTATAGGAGAATGTACAGAAATATGTGTTAAGAGTATTGCTGTGCCAGGCCCCTGGTGTGAACCCTTGACCATTGCTGTGCTCGGAACCTGAATGCCAGGAACCTGTTAATTCAGAAATGAACCCGATGTTAATCCAAGATTAATATTAGGGCTGGGCTTGGGTGGATCAGTCCAGCGGTTTGGTGCTGTAATGTGGGCCATTACATGAGCTCCTGCTCCATCTGTAGGCAGACTGCCTAAATCCTGTGATTTCCCTTATGATCATCTGTTGAATGTAAAGGAAGTGTCTGTCTCCCCTTTCCCTCTTCCCAGAGATTTTTCAATAACAGAGCTCAATGTCTACTGCATTTCAGAGCACTAAAATTTTTCTCCTTTTAGATAATGTGCTTTTTAAAATTTTTCTGGCTGAAATAAATAATATTGCATTTTCCACATTATTTGCACACTTGATATCATAATGTGTTTTTTTTCCATAGGCAGCTTCTTTATGTCCTTTTCACAACTTGCCTTCCCAGCAATTTAACAATTAGAACCTTGTAGGATATCATTCATTGTATCTTACCACCTGTTAGCCAACAAATCATCTGTTCTCAGCAACACCATGTTAACCCCTAAATGGACTTCAGCCACACACATTTTGAAAAACAGGGATTAATGACAACTGTTTCTGGATTTCCATGTTTAACTACGTTCATGAAGAGTCCAGAAGTTGCTGTCGCTCTCACTGTTCTGGTAAATACCAGAAATTTTGTGTACTTTACTGATCTCTGGACCATATCTACAGTTTGAAGATTGGTTTTGCAAAACTTGCTGGTGAATATTTCTGTGATATATTTATAATTTCAAATTGATTGAGGATGTAGACCAGGGAGAATCATTTCATCAAATCAATTTTGTCTGGGCTTGGGAGAACATCAGTTAAACATATTGCCCTGATGATTGAATTGCATTAAAGGCATCTGGTGAGCATTGGGCTAAATGTTAATACGTTGGATGTTGTAAAGCCTGCTTGGATTCATGTGGATAATATCATTTGGTGCTTTCTGGAGGGCAGTTTCCTAGAAATCTATATAGAGTAGTATGATGAGAGAAATCAGAGATTATCACTTAATTTGGGCTGGAACACAGTAATTTCATCTGGAGCTTTTTGGAGCTTCCATAATTTGAACATCTGGATTTGAAGAGTTATTTGGCATATTATTTGGAGTAGACATTTGTAGCCAATATTTTAATACATTGAAATAATGATTTTAATCTTAACAGCATTACTAAAATTTGTTGTTAAATTATGTATAATTTTGTGAGGATTTCATTAAAATTCCTAACACTTACAACATTAATATTTAATACATTTCTAGTGTCCGAAGGGAAATGGAGACTGAACAGGAAATTATGCATCAAACTATTCAAGACCTGGAATTGGCCAGTGACTGTTTGTATCTTCCTGACCCAGATACTAAAATATTCAATGTAAACAGAAATCTAACTAGAAAAACTGGATATATGAATACAAGAAAGTAAGTATCAAATTTCAATGTTGAATTGCATTTGCATCCATAAGAAATAGTTGGAGTATGTGAAGCCGTAATCCATATCATATTTTTGTCATGGGCAAGACTTTACTCCTTTGAATTGATTTTCTGCAGATTGATTTTTTTTTTAACCACATGTGCCTCCATCTATTTTTTTCCTGCTCTTTTTTTTTAAAGAATTGCTTGTGTCAGATGGTTGATGCTATTTTGCCCTTTGTATATCAAGGTGCTTCTACTGGCTAAGTCTTCTCATTAATCAAACTGGGACATAGTTTTATAAAATTAGCCATGCAAGCAACTGGAGACAAAACAAATTGTATGCACTTAGAACTCTTTGTGCCATGTATTTTCTCCACATTAAATAATCTGCACATTTGGATTCCAGTAAAACTCGTTTGGTATCTTTCACCTGGGAAAGACATTATTACTTCACCCAAGGTGGGAACCTGATGCGGCAGGCTCGAGGTGATGTTGCAGGAGGCCTTGTCATGGATTTGGACAACTGCACTGTTATGGCTGTAGATTGTGATGACCGAAGATACTGCTTTCAAATCACAGCCTTTGATGGGAAAAAGTAAGAATTTTCCAAATCTATGATTGTTTTAACTTGCCATGTTATCGTTCAAAGAATGTATTGTTTTTAATCCTGCAAATGTGATTCATACTTTGGAGATTTTATTTGCAATATACAGCATGTTAACAGGCTCTCTTAGCGCATGAGCCCATACTGCCCAATTACATTCAATTAACCTACAACCCTGGTATGTTTTGAAGGGTGGGAGGAAGTCATGCAGACATGGGGAAAATGTACAAACTCCTTACAGACAGCGCGGGATTAAACCCCGGACCAAATCCTGGCGCTGTAATAGCGTTGCTCTAACCACTATGCTAACTGATAGAAGGTACTGTACATCGGTTAAACTGGAAGAGAAATTAGAAAGGCCTGTTCCGAAATGAACTTCAAAAAATGTAGTTGAATTGCAGACAGAACAGGTTGTGGGTCAGGGAATGTTGACATTTTTATTAGTAGCATTTTAATTTGCACGTCAATAGCAGAATGTCATGGAGTCTTGTGATGAGACGAAAACTATTTTGGTGTTTATCATGATGTTGAAGGATAGTTTCATCAGATGCAAGGATCGACAATGAGATAGACAACAGACTCGCCAAGGCAAATAGCGCCTTTGGAAGACTACACAAAAGAGTCTGGAAAAACAACCAACAGAAAAACCTCACAAAGATAAGCGTATACAGAGCCGTTGTCATACCCACACTCCTGTTCGGCTCCGAATCATGGGTCCGCTACGGGCACCACCTACGGCTCCTAGAACGCTTCCACCAGCGTTGTCTCCGCTCCATCCTCAACATCCATTGGAGCGCTTTCATCCCTAACGTCGAAGTACTCGAGATGGCAGAGGTCGACAGCATCGAGTCCACGCTGCTGAAGATCCAGCTGCGCTGGATGGGTCACGTCTCCAGAATGGAGGACCATCGCCTTCCCAAGATCGTGTTATATGGCGAGCTCTTCACTGGCCACCGTGACAGAGGTGCACCAAAGAAAAGGTACAAGGACTGCCTAAAGAAATCTCTTGGTGCCTGCCACATTGACCACTGCCAGTGGGCTGATAACGCCTCAAACCGTGCATCTTGGTGCCTCACAGTTTGGCGGGCAGCAACCTCCTTTGAAGAAGACCGCAGAGCCCACCTCACTGACAAAAGGCAAAGGAGGAAAAACCCAACACCCAACCCCAACCAACCAATTTTCCCCTGCAACCGCTGCAACCATGTCTGCCTGTCCCGCATCGGACTTGTCAGCCACAAACGAGCCTGCAGCTGACATGGACTTTTTACCCCCTCCATAAATCTTCGTCCGCGAAGCCAAGCCAAAGAAGAAGGATAGTTGCAGCAGATATTTGAGATAATTGAGTTTCTCTTCATTCACGATAGGTGATAGGTAGGGACAAAGCCTGCCAAAGATGGACTATGATAGAAGATAACCATGAGAGATTAGATGAAATCAAAGGTGGATGGGGGGGGGGGGGAGAGAAGAGAGGGAAATAATTGAAAGGGGGGGGAAATACCGGAAGGGACCAAAGGAGGGGGATGAGTGGGTGGGGGAGGGGGGGTTGGGAAAAAAGACAAAGAAATGAGTGGGAAAGAAAAAGGGAAGAATGGAAGTAGTTCAGAAGAGAGGGGACGTTGCCTGAAATTGGAAAAATCAATGTTCGGATTATTGGAACTTAGGTGTCCAGGCAGAATATGAGGCATCGTTCCTCTAGTTTTGTCTTGGACCTTACACTGGCAGCAGAGAAGATCAAGGATGGAGAGATCAGTGAGGGAAGGGGAGTTGTATTATCATACCACTGGGCACAAGATGACTGTTGTGGATAGAATGTCGATTTTCTACAGAATGGTCCCCAAGTGTCCACATGGTCTCGCTGATGTAGAAGGAGCCACATTGGGATCACTGAACACAGCAGATGAGGTCAGAGGAGGTGCACGTGCATCACTGCCTTACCCAGATGGTCCCTTGATGGTGGTGAGAGAAGAGGTATAAGAGAAAGTGTAGCATGTCCTACTGGGGTGGGGGGAAATAAATTTTGGTGGGGAGAGATGAGCGAACAAGGGACCTTGTCACTGAGGGAACAATCTCTGCAAAAGGTAGAAAGGGGTGGTTTGGGATAAGTGTGGCTGGTGCTGGGGTCTAGATGTGGGTGGTAGAAATGATGAAGGATGATGTGCTGAATGCAGAGGCTGGTGTAAAAGGTGAGAATGAGAGTAGCCCTATCCCTATTCTGTGGGGGGGTAGTTAGAGGAGATCTCTGAGAAATTGAGCAAATGCGGGAGATGGCTCTATTAATCACAGTACAGGGGAAGTCACTTTCCCTGACAAAAAAACATTTCAGGTGTCCTGGAATGGAAGTTTCATCTTGAGAGCTTTGTTCCTGCTTTGTATGATTCACCTTCTTTTGCCTCACTCCTTTGCTTCTCTTGAGTCCCTCTCCCTCCACCTGGCATCTGCCAGTCAACCTTCACCTGTCCCTGGTCTACACCCACCCTGTCCTCGTTATAGCTGTCCTCTCTCCGCCTCAGCCCGCTTAGTTGTGTGTTGCTCCACATTCCAGCATCTGCAGTCTCTCATGTAGTTCTCTTCAATCATACTAACTTACAAATAAATCATTGATGCTTGGTTAAGGTTGGAGTTCAGTGCAATGGGTTCCTTCCACATACAGACTGGAAGTTACCAAATGTAACTAGTAATGGACTTTAAATGCTGGCTTTACCAATAATGTCCATATCATGCAAATGACTTAAAGGACACAGAATGTTAAAATCAAATATTGTTGTCCTCCATGCTTGTGCTAAGACGTTTTTTTCATTGTTTTACTGTATTGTGTAGCTTAATATGCTTTTTAATTTTAACTCTTTCGGAATAAAAAAAATTTGTTTACTTTTTTAGAGCTGTTATTATGCAAGCAGAGAGTAAAAAAGAGTGTGAGGAGGTAAGCTATTATCTTTCACAAACGAGTAAAGCTATATCTAAATAGTAAGGTGAACTTTAAAAAATGCAACTGAATTGCAGTCAGGACCGTTGAGATTTTGCAAAAGTAATATTGACTTTTTATTAATAACATTGGTTTGCAAAAATCAGTAGGCATATTTGTTTCTGTGGGCAGCAACTTAAATGACATACAAATATTTTGTATGTTTTTAAATATATTTTTACCACAGTGGTGTCCTGTAGTTCCTGTTGAGATCCAAACCTTGACCATCCTCGGTTATTAACCATCAATCTTCAGCATGGACGTGCAGTTGACCCTGATAGCTCAGGGTGAGGAAGGCACTGCTCCAAGGCCTGGCCCAATTTCATTGCAAGAGCAGGACCCATCATCCTGCTACAGCCATTTGCTGATGGGATGACCACTTTCTTAATAGGTAGTCAACCGTTGCCATCATTTATCTACGTCTGTTTAGAGTTTTATTCAACTGTTTTTCCACAATATTGATGTCACTTTGTACATCAGTACACGACTCTTAAATTACTTTCACATGGTCCATGAATACTTTTCCCTTCCCTATTGTGGTACCTTTATCTATTATCTTTATCTCCAGTTCAGAGAGTAGATTAGCTACCAGTATTCATTATAAGGCCACTGAATACCACAATTATTTCAACTGCACCTCTTTCCACTTTACTTCCTGTAGAACTACATTCCCAATTTCTTTTGTCTCTGTGGCCTTTGCTATGATTATAAGACTTTCTGCACCAGTGTCTTGAAGATGTCTTGTTTTTTTAAACTGTTTCCCAATGATCACAGTTGGCAGGACTCAACCATATCTCTTTTTATTTCACATACTGCTTCTCTTGCCCTTTCTTGCAGCTAGAACAACAATAGTGTTTCCCTTGTATTTAAAAATTTCCACATTCAAAGGATCGTCTTACAAGGTTTCCACCGTGTCCCATGGGATTCTACTACCATAAACATTCTCCCTCCCCACTGTTTTCTCTGAGACTTCCTGGTTCATCTTCATCTGACAACACATAAAGCACTTTCCCATTGTAGCTGTGGGAAATGCAATATCAGCTCTTTTATCTCTTTCCGCCATCCCAATTCCAGGCAGTCTTTAGAAATGAAGCTGTGATTCAGTTGCACATGTTTCAATTTCAGTTTTCCAATGAGCCATCCTGTACAGTGGAGAAACCCAAAACAGATTAAGTAACCACCCTGTAAAATGGAAGAGTGGCCCTTGTTACTATAATTTTCCTTCCCACTCTCACTCTGTCCATTATGTCTTCTACATGCCTAACATAAGCACAAAGAATAACTCTGTAGTGGCTCACTGGAGGCTTAATCGAACCAGCTTGGGAGTTTCTGAGCAACATCACAATGTGATAATGCCGTTTGGAAAGTGCAGCATGTTCAAAATTGTGTATGACCGAGTGAACGACTTTTACTGAACTTCCACTCGACTACGTCTGATCGTTTTCTCATTCTTCATTTTTGCACTGCAACACAGTTGCTTCATTGGTGGCCCAAACAGATTTTTGACCCAACATGGACAATACAGCGGTTTTGCTCAAACTGCTTTTCGATCACTCAACCTGAAGTTGGGTTCAATCAGGCTGAGGCGCAGTTCCACATTCACAAGATAGAAGTGGACACCACTAAGTACTATTATGTGGTAACCGCCCTCAATCAGGACACGACAAGTTGAGTAGTGGATTTACTTCGGGATCCACCAGCTCTTGGCAAATACGAAGTCCTAAAAGCCCTTCTTCTTTGGATTTACAGTCTCCACGACATGAGCATATGAGGGCCCCTTCAGAGTGCTACGAAACAAACGTACAACTTGTGTACTGGACATAGGGGGGCATCTAGAGACATTTATGATTGACCGACTAAAGCCCTCTTATCTCGACCTTGATTAGCCATTGCACGAGCACTGATGCGAAGCCACGGATGACCGCCCAAGAACGGTGGATGGTAATGACACCAGCGGTTTAGCCTCGTATCACCGGTTCTTGGGGGGGGGAATCCATGTAGTGACTCACCGGAGGCTTAATTGAACCAGCTCGGCCGATTCCGAGTGACGTCACAATGTGATGATGTCATTTGCGATTTGTGGGGTTTTAAAAGCTGCAGGTGACTGAGTAAATGACTTTTACTGAACTTCGACTCAACTGCGTCTGATCATTTTTGGATTCTTCATTTCGCACTGTGATACAGTTGCTACAACTCCATCTTTTCATCTTTGGTCCACACTTGATCACACATTTACTTTCACCCTCTGCCTCTCTGCACCTTAAAATGTGCATGTTTTTTAAAAATGTTTTCACTATTCATCTTCTGGTTGAAAAAAACATCTGAGTCATTGACTGTTTCTCTCCCTACTAAAACTACTTAGTCCAGAATTTTATGTTTTCATTTCAAATTGTTTAGAGTCGTCATCATATCCATGTTATGTGATGGTAAGTTGATTATTTCTTAATGAATGTTCTAAAATACTTGTGGATGCCTTGAATATATATATATGTTTTTTTGCAGTGGATTTCAACAATAAATAATATTTCCAAACGAATCTACCTCAGCGAAAACCCAGAAGTAAGTTGCAAATTATTGTGATTATGTCCTCTTTGTAACATTTAAATTTAAAAAAATTAAAGTATGACTCAAGTTGTTAAAATTCATGAAGCTACAAGATCACTGTAATTATGTGTGCAACTTTCTTTCTTTAATTCTACTTGATAACTCCAAAGCAATCATTCACATTAAAAAAAAAGGTTTTGCAAAATAATTTTTGTTTTGAAATTATTCTAGAAAATTCAGAATTTCCTAAATCTGAGAATTAACATGTTGAACAATATTAAAAAGTATGTGTTGTAAACAAAATGGGAACCCTACCGTAGTTTATTTTTAATTGACTTGTACGATAATTATTCTACCTATACCCAACTGCCGTTGAGTAGATGGTGGTGAGCCCTGTTCTTGAATCAGTGAAGTCCCAGTGTCAGAAGCAGGAACACAGGCCATTTATCCCTTGTGCCTACTTTACTGTTTGAAGTAAGATCATGGCTGTTCTACCTCCATGTCAATTTCCTATACTAACATTCTTTGATGTCCTTATTGTCTAAAAATCTACAAATTCTCTTCAATGTCTGCAATGATTAAGTATCCATTGCTCTTTGGGAAAGGAAATTCCAAAGATTTTGGGTGAGAACTTTATTTTTCACCTTATTCCTGAATGGCCAACTCTTTATTTTGAGACTATCACACCAAGTTCTGGGCACCCCAGCCAGTGAAAACATCTTTGGATCTACCATTGTCAAGTTTGGTAAGAATTTGGTGTATCTCAAAGAATTCACTTCTCATATTTCTTTAATTCATGATCTCTCTTCAAATAATTCCCTCCAAATAATTAATCTGCATTCCTCTATTGCAGATGTATCCTTCCTTGGGTGAAGAAACCAGACGTGCATAAAATTTATTATTTTTTAAAAAGTTGGCAGTTACTTTGGGTTAAAACACTTGCATGTAGACAAAGTAGGTGCCCAAGCATGGCTATGGTTTTCAATGAACTAGAACTGTCAGTGGTTCCCCTCCATATTGCACAGTTTCATGATTCTATTCCATTTCATTTTCTCAGTGCAGAAAATGTTGAATGCAGCATTCATGGGATGATTTGGTGACCATAGAAATAGCTGAAATAAATTTATTTTAAAAAATAGAATCTTTATGCATGTATTTCTTTTTATGGTTTGGTGTCATTGGAAAGTGACAATTATTCTTTTGTTTAATGGCATCAATGTTTCTAACATTGAACTTGTTATTATGCATTTGTGGCATTCAATGATAAAATTCAAAGAATGTTTGTTGTTGTCATAGGAATTAGCTGCTCGAGTAAACCAGACTGCTTTGGAGGCTGTTACACCCTCTCCTTCATTTCAACAGCGGCATGAAAGCCTGAGGCCCGCAACGTATGTAGAAATTTAGCCTCCGAATCCAATTTCAGAATGAAGAATAAATTATGTTTTTTATTAATAAAGAATTATGCAGACTTTGCATATGCCATTACCTCAAAGGTCCTTCAAGGACTTAAATAAATACATTAGGAAACTTCTTTGGAAGGCTAAGATGGCCAGAGTCTGGATGGAGAAATTAACTTGAAAATACCAAATGGGAGGTTTACAACTCCCAAATTAAAAAAAAATTATTTTTGGGCAGCCCAGATGAAATTTGTCACCTCTCTATTTGAGGGAGGAGACCAGCCTTCATGGATGAAAATTGAATTGCACAAGGTAGGAGAAAAGGTAGAAGATTTTGCATATAAATGGGATTCAAAATTAATTTTGGGTGAGAAAGAAGTTCCCCCCCCCCCTCCGTTAAAACATTTATTTAATATCTGGTATAAAATAAATAATCAAATTGGGACTAAGGAGGGCTATCTCCAAAAAAAAACCCCTGACTCAGAATAGATTAATACCTTTAACAATGGTTAATAAGATTTTGGATACCTGGTCCCAGCAGGGGATTAGGTATATATATTTTTTTCTTTATTTTTTTTTTTACTTCGTTTGTGTTGGATCCGGGCCCGTGTCTGGGCCGACACGTTCCCTTTGAGCGCCTTGCCCCGGCTGCCCCGCGCCCGTCAGTTCCCGGGATTAGATATATTGAGGATTGTGATGAGCAAGGGCAACTTATGTCATTTGAGCAAGATATAATATTCTCAATAGCACAATCTTCTGCTATTTCCAGTTAAGAGCTTATTTAAGGAATAAATTGGGCCCAACAATGATTCTACCAAAGTACGCTGAAGTGGAGACACTGATTCGAAAGGGAAACACATGGAAATTTACTTCAGCAATGTACATCTTCAAATGGGAACCTTCAAACAGGGGATGCATAAATCTAGACAAAGATAGGAATCATATAAATGTGAATATAAACATTAATGGGGGAAAAAATGGTCCAATTTGTGGCAGGACATTATGACTAATATAGTAAATGTAAGATATAGATTGGTGTAATATAATTTCTTGCACCAGCTGTATCTCATGTGCAAAAATTGCATAAACTAAATTTCTAATATTTCAGATCAATGCTTTCGATGCGACAAAGAGACAGGAACCTTTTTACATTCAATCTGGTCATGTTACAAAGTAATAGAGCTAGAAATACTAGTCAGCATTCCCTTTTGGGTAGATCCAGGAAATTCCCTAGAACCGATTATTGGAAAGCAATTTCCACAAAACCCTGAACTGTTTCTACTGAAGAATATTGTAGGCGTAAGACCTACAATGAGGCTGTCTAAATATCAAACAGAATTTGTCAAGCTTGCATTGGCATGTCTAGCAGTAACCTGGAAATCTGATTCCCACCTGGGTATAGCCTGTTGGAATGCAGAAGTGCATAGTTGTGTTCCCCTTGAGAAAATTACCTATAACTTAAGAAATAAGTACAGCAGGTTTTTGAAAATACGGCAACCATTTTTACAGAACGTAGGTGTAAACTTCTTGTGATGCCCCTCCTCACCCTTGAACCTTGCATCAACACCCCCCAAGTGCTAGGTAAGCTATGGAAATTTGACCCTCTGGAGTGAATGGCGGGCCCTGACAATTCCTGTTCATCTTCTTGTCTTACTTTTTTTCATGTCTTTTCTATTTTCCTCCTTTGGAATTATTTTTTATTTTTATTTTTCCATTTCTTTGGGAGAGAGGGGGATGGGACGGTTGAATTCTAATTGTATACCAATTTTTTTGATACATGGCTATGAAAAATTAAAATGAAATTATTGGTGTAAAAAGATGCCTTGTCTGTAAACAGCTTTGGTGACTGATAAATAGGGTACTTTGCATGTTAAATTTTATGATTCAAGTCTTCTTGGAGCTCAAAAGATCATTGTTATTGATTAAGACAAGATGTCAACTAAGACTGAGTGAACTGTATGGAAGCATCCAGGGTTAAAGGTCTCATTTTAATCCATTTTCCAATGAAATTATATGGATCACAAGCTGAAATAACAATTCCATAAAATATTGACACAAGATTTAATGATCAGTGAGACAAAAGGACTAAAAGTCATCCTTTCTAAATTTTGAAGCTAGAAGTACAAACAAAACAAACCCCTGAAGAAACAGAATTGTCAGGATATTACAAGACTCGTGGAAGTGGAGTCGATAGTATTACTTATGGTGAAACTGGATAAGTACTAGAAAAGGATGAGATGAAGATGTAGAGCACACATGTCAAACTCAGGCCCGCGGGCCAAATTTGGCCCGTGATATAATTATATTTGGCCCGCAAAATCATATCAAATATGTATTAGAGCTGGCCCGCTGGCTGCCGCGCCAGTATAGCGCATGCACAGCTAATACTACAAATCCCAGAATGCTTTGCAAATGCGTTGGCGCCGGCCCGTCAGCCCGCTAATCGCCCCCACCTCCTCTCTTTACCTTCATTGGCATCTGCGACCTGTCGCCCAACTCACATGTAATAAACCCCTTACGAAAAATGGCCAAACGAAAGACAGAAAACAGGACCTTTCAAGACAGGTAGGAGGCAAACTCTGACCCCAGAGTTTGATGAACTTGCATCTAAGAAGAGATGCCAAGTATCTGGTTTAGACCCAGGTGCATCAGAGTAAATCACAGTGTAGCAAGCTAAGCTTGGATTAATATTTTCTTTGGTTAACTTTAGACTGTTCATAGACTGTTCAAGATTGGATTTTCATTGAAGCAAGTTGTTTTTTTTTGACTTGTTGGCTTGTGAAAAAAAATACATTTAAAAGGAGCTTAATGGCTATAGAAAAATATTATTTCTTGAATATTTTATTTCTCATTTGTTAATGCTTCTTCTGGAAAGAGTTTAACCAAAACTATTATTAAACATTTATTTTAATAAGAAAAAGTTTAACATTACATATGTTGAAAGAAGAAAAAACATGCAGATGTTGTTGAAAATTTTCAATAAATATTTAGTTTGGCCCACGACTTAGTCCAAGTTTTTAATTTTGCCCCTCTGTGAATTTGAGTTTGACACCCCTGATGTAGAGGAATGTTTTATTCTGTAGCTTGAGAGAAATCCTATGAACTACATTACCAGGACATCTGTGGAAGACCTATTATCAGTCTCATCAGAAAGTTACAGCTGGTTAGGAATGTGAATCTGGATCAGACCATTTTGATATAAAGTTTCATCTGCCATATTGTCTTTTTGAAAGGAAAATTGAGAACATAATACAAAAAAATGTACTTTCATCTCCATGAATGTGGGGAAAAAATTGATGACTTTTGTATTGAATTTTCTGAAATAGGCACAATAAACCTCAGACGACACGGACAAATAGTTGCAGCTCGCATGGATCAGAATCTCCTGCCCTTTCTGCCATGTCACTGGGTTCAATTGTTGCCCCAGATACACCCATTCAGTTTGATATAATTTCTCCAGTCAGTGAGGAGCTGACCAACCTGGCAAAGACTTCAGGACAGTGTGCCAGGTAAGACAATCATGCAAGATGTTTTATTTTTTGTTTTGGTTAACATTTTCAAATCTGCAAATCATATTGAAGGTTTTTGAATTTAATGCAAAAGAGTTTAGTATGATAATTTTTGGAACCATGATTTGATTCAGAAGCTTGAAACACTGCACATGACGTAAGTTCATAGTGTTTTTAGAATAACAAAAAAAAACCAGCATCAGTGGAACGTTATTACAGCACCAGTGACCCAGGATCGAATCCTGCGTTGTCGGTAAGGAGTTTGTATGTTTTCCCTGCCTCTGTGTGTGCTCTGATTTCTTCCCACCCTTCAAAACATATGATGGTTGTAGGTTAATTGGGTGTAATTGTGCTGCACCAGAAGGGCCTGTATGTCTAAATTAAATTACATTTATTAGAATATCACATTTTAAAACCAGCCTGGAACCAGACCATACAAAAGACTTGGTACTGTTCAACATCAAGTTTAAATTTATTGTCATGTATATTGAAAATGCAATGATAGAAGTTGTTTTGTGTGCAGATCAGTAGACATTTCATGCAGAGTACAAGACGCAGTGCAGAAATCAGTTGGTATGGAGCAAATGCAATATAATTTTACTATTTTGGAGTTCTTTCAGGAGTCTGATAATGAAGGGAAAGAAACTGACCTTGAATCTGGTGGTCCGTGATCTCACACTTGTGAATCTTCTTCCTGATGGGAGGGGGATGAAGAGAGTGCGGCCGGGGTCGGATGAGTCTTTTATTACGTTGGGGCTGCTTTTCCAAGCCAGTTGGAGATGGAGAGGAGGGGATAGTGTATGATGGACTGAGCTATGTTCACAACCCTCTGAAGTTTTTTTTTCACTCTTGGGTGGATCAGTTCCTGTACTACATGGTGACACACCACCGAGGCACCTCTCGAAGTTGTTACAGGATGCCAGTCACATATCAAATTTCCTAAGGACTCTGAGGGAATAGAGGTGCTTGATGCACTTTCTTGACCATTGGCTGGGTGGGCCAGGAAAAGTTACTGGAAATGTTGCATGGTAGTATCACATAGAGAAGGCAACTTGAGGTAGCAGGGATAATAATACGAGTTAAATTTATATTCAATTTTGAGGGAGATAAGAGCACATTTGTTAGTATTTAAAATTTTAAAGACAATTATGAAGACATAAAACAGAATGTCAAAGAGAACTAATAAGTTAAGGGTGTGGAGAATCAGAACATTTAAAGATTTTTCCAGAATAGTTCCAGGATAGTTACATTTCAGTGAATAATTTAAAAAATGAAAGGTTAGAGCCCACCATTCTCGATTTATAAATTAAAAAAAAAAAAAAATTGTTTAAGATAGGGCAACACAGTTGGTGTAGCAGTTAGCGCTTTGCCTTTACAGTGCCAACAATCGGGACTGGACTGGGGTTCGAATCCTGTGCCTGCGTAGGTTTCCTCCTACCATTCAAAATGTTCCAGGGGTGTAGGCTAATTGCGTGTAAATTGGGCCACACAGTCTCGTGGGCAGAAATGGCCTGTTACTGTGCTGTATGATACTATCTTTAACACAGGTGGCAGGTCAAATGATTGGACAGAATACAATACATTGCAAAGTATGATGTAAAGATTAATAAAGAAAATAGAGTAATAGAGCTAGAAATACTAGTCAGCGTTCCTAGAGATACCAAAAAAATTAAAATGTCTCACAGGGTGAGTCTGTGAAATTAATAATTAAGAACATAAGAAAATAGGAGCAAGGGTAAGCCACTTGAACCCAGAAGCCTGTATGCCATTCAACGTGATTGTGGTTGATTGTCCACGCCTTCATCTTCTCTTCTATGTCTGTTTCTCTTAGCCCTTGATTGCCTGATCTTTCAAAATGTATGTACTTTTCTTTAACCACCCTTCTTGCCTGCACGTCCCTCTGGGGACGTGATTTCAAAAGATTCATCATCTTCTGTGAGACATAATTCGGCGACTGCTCAGTTTTATAAATAAACTCCTAATCTTGTGTTTAATGCACAAAATTGCTGGAGAAGCTCGGCAGGTCTTGCAGCCTCCATAGGAGGCAAAGATATATAACCAACGTTTCGGCCTTGAGCCCTTCATCAAGATAAAGGCAAAATGTAGACAGGTGGGGATGGGGAGTAGAGAAGCAGGGCAGACGGAGGAGCTTCAGACAACAGCTGAGAGGCCATAGGTGTACAGGAGGTGATAGTTGATCGGGGAGGAGGATGGCTCTGTAAATGCAGAGCTGGAGGAAAGGAGACAGAGGGATAGAGAAAGAGAGAAGGGGTGGGGAACTGGACGAAAGTAGACGAGGGGATAGATAGAGAGAGAAAGAGAGACATGGGACGGGGATGCTAACAGAAACTAGAGAGGTTGATGTTAATGTCACCTGGTTGGAGGGTGCCCAGACGGAATATGAGGTGTTGTTCCTCTAATTTGCAGGTGGTCTCAGTTTGGCAGAAATGTCAGAATGCGAATGGGGCATGGAATTGAAGTGGTTTGCCACCGGGAGATTCCCACTATTACAGCAGGCAGAGTGAAGTGATCTTCCTGTCTGCATCCAATCTCTTCAATGTACAGGAGGCCGCAATGGGAGCACCAGATGACCCCTGCAGATTCACAAGTGCAAAGGCTGTTTGGGGCCCCAGATGGTGGTGAGGGAGGAAGTGTGGCATTTCTTGCAGGCCTCTCCTGCCTTCCTATCCATGCCCACCTATAGCTTCTTGGCTGTTGGCCTGTGTTCCTCACCCTGCCTCTTCTTCCCTCCTCCTTCCACCTTTTTATTTGGATGCCTGCCTGCTTTTAGCTCATACCTTGACAAAAGGCTTAGAACCGAAACATTGGATGCCCTGGGATCTGCTGAGTTTCTCCAGCAATTTTGTGTATTAACTACAATCACAGCAACTACAGCCTTTCTTGTTTCACTCCCTAATATTGATTTAGATTCTCCCACAAGTAGAAATGTCTCAACATCTAATCAGTCATGCCCCCTAAGGATCTTGTATGTAACATAACATAACATAACAATTACAGCACGGAAACAGGCCATTAGGCCCTTCTAGTCCGCACCGAACCAAACACCCCTTTCTAGTCCCACCTCCCTGCACAATGCCCATAACCCTCCATCTTCTTCTCATCCATATACCTGTCCAACCTTTTCTTAAATAATACAATTGACTCCGCCGCCACTATTTCTCCCGGAAGATCATTCCACACGGCTACCACTCTCTGAGTAAAGAAGTTCCCCCTCATGTTACTTCTAAACCTCTGCCCCTCAATTCTTAACTCATGTCCTCTTGTTTTAATCTTTCCTCCTCTTAACGGAAATAGTCTATCCACATCCACTCTGTCTATCCCTTTCATAATCTTAAATACTTCTATCAAATCCCCTCTCAACCTTCTACGCTCCAAAGAATAAAGACCTAATCTGTCCAATCTCTCCCTATACTCTAGATGCTTAAACCCAGGTAACATTCTGGTAAACCTCTACACTCTCTCCACTCTGTTTATATCCTTCCTATAATTAGGCGACCAGAACTGCACACAGAACTCCAAATTAGGCCGCACCAACGTCTTATACAATCTCAACATCACCTCCCAACTCCTATATTCCATGCAATGATTGATAAAGGCCAGCATACTAAAAGCCTTCTTCACCACCCTATTCACGTGAGTTTCTACCTTCAGGGAACGATGTACCGTCACTCCTAAATCTTTCTGCTCTTCTGTATTCCTCAATGCTCTCCCACTTACCACGTATGTCCTATTCTGATTCTTCTTACCAAAATGAAGCACCTCACACTTATCAGCATTAAATTCCATCTGCCATTTTTCAGCCCACTTTTCTAAGCAGCCCAAATCCCTCTGCAATCCTTGAAAACCTTCTTCATTATCCACTATTCCACATATCTTAGTATCGTCTGCATATTTACTAATCCAATTCACCACCCCATCATCTAGATCATTAATGTATATAACGAACAACAATGGGCCCAATACAGATCCTTGAGGCACACCACTGGTCACCGGCCTCCAACCTGACAGACAATTATCCACTACCACTCTCTGGCCTCTCCCTCTCAGCCAATGTTCAATCCATTTGTTCATCACTCATTTTTCTGAACTCCTGAAACTTCGAAGAATATGGATCTGAACTTGAAAAAGAAAAAGCCAGATGCATTCAGCATTTATTTTTCATTAGCCTTCATCACAGGATACAAGTAACATCGTGGAGGAAATGAAAAAAATTCAAGATAGAATGGAAAGTAAGTTAAAGTTGGTATAAGGAGGTTTAAGAGGGATGTTGGTAAGGTTAAATAAGTTGGCAGAGCTCTAGAATGTTTTGCCTTTGATAGGAAAAATTAAGATTCAAAGGGGATATAGGTGTCACAGGGCTTAATTTGCAAAAGGCAAGGAGAAAACGTAATAAGGAAAGCTAACAGGGTGTTATCATTTATTATGAGAGGAATTGAACACAGTTGATCTACAGTTATTTTGGGCATCAGTAAAGCCATGTCTGGAATTCAGTGTATAATATTGGTCTCATTTAAGGAAGGATATAGATTCTTTGTTTGGGTCATCATTTCTGTTTCAGTTTAGATAAAAATGCAATATCTAAAGACTTAAAATGCATGCAATAATAGGACAGAAATGTATTTTCTCGATCAGTGTTGTACAATCTGTTCTTTCTTGTTTGCAAGAAAACCCCAGATTTGCAATTCAAACCACTAAGAACAATACAGCACAGAGACAGGCTATTCAGCCTATCTAGTCTGCTGAACTATTTACACCACCTAGTCTTATTGACCTGCAGCCAGACTAGATAGGTACATGGATGAGAGGGGTATGGAGGTCTATCTGGTCCTCTTAAATGTAAAAATTGAATCCACAACCACCACCTTCTGACACTCACCTCTCTCAGTAATCTCCTATCACTTTCTTGAGTCCTGCTATCTGTTTCACTTTAAAGACAATCCAAACAACTTTTTTTTTTTTTTTTTTTTTTTTTTTTTTTTTTAAATTTTTTTATTTTTCACACCATAAATCACATTAGCCATGATATACACTATTTCTTTTCACACATATACAGTGACTTTTTCTCCCCCCCCCCCTTTCCTCCCAAACCACCCCCCCACCCCCCCCTCTCATCCATTTTAGGTATACAATCTAGGTTGCATTAAGCCAGTCAGACAATGTTGTCATTCAACCAAATTACACCAGAAATTCTACTGAGTCCATTCTTTTCTTTCCTTCTCCTTCCATCAACTTAGGTAATGTTTGTCCCCGGTAGGTTTTCGCTATTGTATTTAATGTAAGGCTCCTATACTTGTTCGAATATTTCAATGTTATTTCTTAACCAATATGTTATTTTTTCTAATGGAATACATTTATTCATTTAAATTTGGTAGTTTCTTCCTTTTAATTTGGTTATGTATTCCATTAATATTTAAAGACATATAGTTCAGCGTAGCCCTTTTATATTTTGTTTATCTTCTCTTTCCGTTTTTCCATCATTACCTTTCCTCCTTTTCCATTTCTGTTTTCTTATTTTCAACTCTTTATAAGACAACATTCCTACAACATCTAACATTTTCCTTATTCTCCTATTTCTATCTTATTTATCCCCAATCTCCCCTTCACCTCCTGAGTTGTCCTTTATCCCTTGTCGGACAACCACATCTCCCCTCTCCATTTGGATTTGCGAATCCACTCGCAAGCGTCAACTGATTTTGCAGTGACCGCTATTTCCCCCCACCCCGCCTCCCCCAGAAAAGATTTCACTTTTCATATGTCACAAAGGTCCCTCTTTTAATTCCCTCCTTATTCTCTCTATTCCATTACCTTCCCTTATTAATTCTTGTCTATACTATCCATATTTTCCTCTAAGTACAGATACATTCATGTATGCTCATTGTCTCTATTCACTCTTATACCTCTTTACCTGCATACATATCAATCGTGATCATTTTTACTCTCATTACCCGTCTTCATCCCTCAGTCTATTTTTGTCTTTACCCACATACATATCAGTCGTGATCGTTTTAACTCTCATTACCCGTCTTCCTCCCTCAGTCTATTTTTGTAATTGTTCTGCAAATTTTCGTGCTTCTTCTGGATCCGCGAATAGTCTGTTTTGTTGTCCTGGAATAAATATTTTCAATACCGCTGGATGCTTTAGTATAAATTTATACCCTTTCTTCCATAAAATCGCCTTTGCTGTATTGAACTCTTTTCTCTTCTTTAGGAGTTCAAAACTTATATCTGGATAAATGAAGATTTTTTGCCCTTTATACTCCAGTGGTTTGTTGCCCTCTCTTACTTTTTCCATTGTCTTCTCCAGTACCTTTTCTCTTGTAGTATATCTTAGGAATTTTACTACAATAGATCTTGGTTTTTGTTGTGGTTGTGGTTTAGAGGCCAATACTCTATGTGCCCTTTCTATTTCCATTTCATGCTGTAGTTCTGGACATCCTAGGGTCTTAGGGATCCACTCTTTTATAAACTCCCTCATATTCTTGCCTTCTTCATCTTCCTTAAGGCCCACTATCTTTATGTTATTTCTTCTGTTATGGTTTTCCATTGTATCTATTTTTTGAGCTAGTAGTTCTTGTGTCTCTTTAGTTTTTTTATTAGATTCCTCCAATTTCTTTTTTAAGTCTTCTACCTCCATTTCTGCTGCTACTGCCCGCTCTTCCATCTTGTCCATTTTCTTTCCCATTTCTGTTAAGGTCATCTCCATTTTATTTATTTTCTCTTCTGTGTTGTTTATTCTTTTTCTTAAATCCTTAAATTCCTGTGTTTGCCATTCTCTAAATGATTCCATGTATCCTCTAATAAGAGCAAGTATATCCTTTACCTTGCCTCTCTTTTCTTCTTCTATTTCACCATACTCTTCCTCTTCTTCTTCCTCTGGGTTGGCCATCTGTTGTTTCTTTGGTGCCCTTTCCTCCTCTTCTATCTTGTTTCTATTGTCTTCTGTGGTCTCTTCTTGCTGCAGGTGTTCTGCAGCTGTCGTTGCCGGCTGTGGAGATCGACTCCCCAGCTGGTCCCCCCTCCCGTCGGTGTGATTTTTTTCATTCGCATCGCGCATGCGCGAAACTTCGCGCATGCGCGGTTGCGCACTTTTGTTCGGCTCTGCGAGCCATTTTTGTAGTCCATTATTTACCGACCTGAGGGAGCGGGTTTCTCTCTCCGCAGCGGGCCTCTTCGGACAGGTAAGGCCTTCACCTTTTTCCTCCTTTGTCTTCTCTTCCTCTCTTCTTACCGTTGCTTTCGACTTTTCTTTTTTTGTCGCCATCTTCTTTCCACCTTTATACTCACTTTTCTGTAACTTTTATTTCTGTGCCTTTGTGTTTTCTCTTGTTTTTCCCGACTTTTCTGGAGAGGGCTGGAGTTCACCGTCCGGCCACTACTCCATCACGTGACTCCCCCCTCACAATCCAAACAACTTGAAGAAAAAATACCTTGTATTCCATCCCTACAATCGTCAATTTCAACCCCTAATTTCTGTCAATCTCCTCGCCTGATCTCTCCCTCATTTTCCTTCCTTCAGCTCCTCGCCCCCTTCCCAAATCAGAGAGCTATCTTTCTTAGCCCTTTGCCGTCTCCCCATCAGCTGCTTTCTCTTCGGCCCTCCAACCTATATCCACCTCTGATCTGTTGACCTGTGTTCCTCGCTCTCCCTCCACCTTTTTAGTTCAGCAGCTGCCAGATTTTCAGAACTCCAATTAAAAGGGTTCAGACCCGAAGCATTGACTGCATTGTAATGCCCTCTGCAACTGAGATAAATCTAGCAATGAAGATAGCAGACAAAACTCTTGGAAAAGATATATTTTCATGAAATGAACAGAAATAAATTAATAAAGAAGTTTTTCTTTTTAAAAAAAAAAAAAATAATGGAACATTGCCTTATTATTTCTCTATTAGAAGAACAAATCCATTTGGAGAGTCTGGGGAATCAAAATCACAGGAATCTGAAGGTAAGACTAAAATTTTGATTCAGATTGCAGCAAAAATAGGTGGTCTTGAATTAGTCACCATTTATAAGAATTGCCTAAGAATCAATTTACTGCAGTGGAATTAAATATCATCACATCCAAATAAAGAGTAAACTACAGGTATGTGCCACTTAATGTCCGTCCGGGAAACGTCCAACCTCATACATGTCCGTGGTCCCAAA
Organism: Narcine bancroftii; assembly: GCF_036971445.1. Lineage (NCBI taxonomy): Eukaryota > Metazoa > Chordata > Chondrichthyes > Torpediniformes > Narcinidae > Narcine > Narcine bancroftii. The sequence goes on along the minus strand of NC_091473.1, from coordinate 166,874,491 downwards.
AGGTTATAATAGAGTTCAGAAATCCCAATCAGAGAACGGGACATAGCAGACGTAACCAGATGTATGCAACAAATCGCACGCAACACATTTATCTCATATCTTTTGTATATAGGTACTTTCTATCATGGCACCCAAACACAGCAAAACCAGTGCCAGTGATGGCAGCAGCAGGAGGCAAAGGAGACGTATCGATTTGGAAGTGAAACAAAAGGTTATTAAACAACACAAAGGCGGGAAAACAGTGAACGCTATTGGTCACGATTTAGGCATGTCTCACTCAACAATCTTGACAGTGCTCAAAGACAAAGACAAAATTCTCCAAGCTGTTAAAGGATCGGCTCCACTGAAACCTACAAGGCTAATGAAAATGCGAGAACGCGAGTCCCTCTCAGCACGTGGACAATCACTGCTAAGGGATGAAGCTTGTTCCAGATGCTTAAATAAAAAGCAGGACCAGGCTGATATCAAGTTCAGTGCTCACTCTGGGTGGTTCAGGGGCTTCAAACAACATTTTTTTGCTGCATAATGTGAGAGTGAGTGGTGAGTCTGCGAGTGGTGAGGCAGCAGAAGAATTTGTTGAAACCTGAGATAAGCTAATTGTCGAGGGAGGTTATTTCCCCAGCAAATTTTTAATATGGATGAAACTTCCTTATTCTGGAACCGAATGCCTGAAAGGACGTTCATCCAGAAGGAGGCCAAGTCAATGCCAGGCTTTAAGGCTTTTAAAGACAGAGTGACAGTGTTGTTAGGAGGCAATTTTGCTGGCTACAAGTTAAAGCCATTTCTTATTTGGCATAGTTAAAACTCCAGGGGTTTCAAGAACTTTAGCAAACACATCTTACTAGTTTATTACAGGAACAATAAAAAGTCTTGGGTGACACAAATGCTGTTTCAGGATGCCCTTCTCGATTGCTATGCCAGTGAAATGGAGAAGTACCTTTCAAGATTTTGCTAATTGCAGACAATGCTCCAGGACATCCCCCTTTCATTGGTGACCTCCACTCCAACATCAAAGTGGTGTTCCTCCCACCAAACACCACCTCTTTAATCCAGCCAATGGACCAAGGGGTCATTGCAGCATTCAAGGCTGACTACCTGAGGAGGATCTTTGCACAGGCTGTTGCTGGCAAGGCACTGATGTGGTTCTGGAAGGAGTACAACATTTTCCACTGCATAAAGAACCTTGCCTGGGCCTGGGATGATATGACCAAAGAGGGATTTGAAAAAGATGATGAGATTGCAAGGATGAATAGAGCTGTTGTTGAAATGGTAAACAACAACCTGAGCCTAGACGAAGATGATGAGGACTGAAGAACTCCTAGAGGTGGTTCCTGAGAAACTAACAAATGAAGAGTTGCTGGAGCTAGAGCAAAAGTGAATAAATGAAGAAGAGGCAAGGGAAAAGGAAACTGCAGAAGGAGAAGAAGAACAGGTGCAGGAGGTTCACAGTTATGGGGTTGGCCACATTCCTTACAGACCTTAACAGCTTGCTGAAAAGGGCTGACGAGATGGACCTAAACACTGAACGATTTTCATTGATAGAGAGGAATGCTCAAACAGTGTTTGCTGCATAAAAAGACACTTATGAAGAAAAGAAAAAGCAAACGAGGGAAACAACACGGGACATATTCCTGAAGAAGGCAACCCCTCCCCAAGAGGAGCCTCAGCCAGGTCCTTCAGGCGTTTCAGAGAGACAGTTCATCAATGGACCTGAAACCCTTCCAGTCGAACACTACGAGGGAGTTGAGAACTCTGATCCTCCTTGCTCAATTGTGTGCCATACAGACCAGAACGTGTTTACATAAGTTTAAAAAGTGAAAAAAAATTAAACCGTTTAATTTAGCACAAGTTCAGTATCCCATATACAGTAATATGGTGTTCTCACAGCGTCCACATCGCACACCCAATTTCACAGAGCGTATCGTGGACGTTGAGCGGCGCATACCTATATTTAGTGCTGTTCATCTTACTGCCACAAATTGTGTCAAATACACTAGCAAATGTTATAAAGTCTTGTAACAGGTTGAAATAAATTCCATCAATCAATATTTTTAAATTGACATCTTTTACTATACAACTTTGTGATTCATCCTGGAAAATCAAATCCTATTCATTTATCACATTGCCTAAAATTAGTAACACAAATTGTGCTACTCACTCTACATTTTAAAAAAACCCAATAATGATCAAGAATCATCTTGAGGCATTTTTCTCGTTTACCATTGTCATAGTTTCTTAGTTCATTTTTATGACATTGCTTTAATGGCATTGAGATAAATTCATTCAAATTTCTATTTGAAGTAAAAGACTATGGTTTTACCTATTACAGTCCAAAGTTGGCAAATTTTACTGTCTTAAAGCATTTGATTTATGTTCTTCAGATGCACAAGAGCAGATAGAACAGATGAATAGTACCAATTAAAAGAGATTGACATTTTTACTATCTACTACAGATTCGATTCTTCATCAGTTGTTCATTGTGAGATTCCTTGGTTCAATGGAAGTAAAAACTGATTCAACCTCCGACGTTATTTATGAAACAATGCGTCAGATCCTTGCAGCCCGTGCTATACACAACATCTTTCGGATGACTGAATCTCATTTACTTGTGAGCTGCGACAGTTTGAAGTGAGTTTTTATTTTTGATTGGCAGAAATGTTGGCTGTGATTTAATCTGTGATTAATCAATGTGTCTGATAATAGCTTGTTTTGTATTTTAGGTTAATTGATCCTCAGACTCAAGTCACACGTTTAAGAGTAGGTATTAAAATTATTAATTATCATTATTTATGTAGAAGGCTATTTAATGGATCTTATTAATTATCTTGTCCATATCTAGTTCACTTATTTCCCCTCCTAATTATTCTTCATCCCAGCTCCCTGAAATCCAAAAGTTGAAGGTAGAACATTTTTGATTGAAAACTAGATTTATCTAGTCTTTGTTAAACTTCTAAACAGAAAATGCTGGTAAAACTCAGAAGGCCAGAAAGCATCTATGCAAAGAGAGAAAGGATTAACATCATATTAGTCCCAGTCCTGCATCACTGAAATAGAAAGGTAACCCCTCAGCTTCTCCAATTGTTCAACACTAATTGCTTACCATTATATGCCATAGTATAGGAGGACCCCAGAATTTCCACATGAAATATTGGTTTTGAGCAATACCCTTTGTATAAGACAACCCCAATTATGCCACTTATCACAGACTGGTGAATGCTGTGGAAAGCAAATCACAGCATTTTAATCACAAATTACCATGTAAAGGTTTCAATTTTATTTGGATATTTTAAAATAAACCACTTTCAGCTTCCTTAACAGGCTGTTTAAAGCCTGTTCTGAGCCGACAGCAGTAGGACTGGGCGGATGGACCCCGCGGAGGAGCGCTGAGACTTCACAAATAACTAAGAGGGTATGCGCGGGATTGTGTTGGAGCTGGTGGGAGATGGCAGTGGTGTTGAGACCGCTATCGAGGTATGAATCTTAGACAAGGTGTTTAGGACAACCCTGGTTTAAAGTGAAATTTTTAAGTTTCACAGATCGTCCTATGTGACGACTTAAATGGTATTTTAAACAATCATAACTTTCGACGGATATGAAAATCATGTTGATTTTTTTGTTGTTGTTGTTGCAGAGACCAAGAATCTATTCCTTTGCAATGTCTCTTTCTGACACATGCTCCTTGGCAAAAATTTCCCCTTTGCCCCTGTCTGGAAATCAAGACTTACTCTAAATGATATCCTATCTACCATCTTGCTTTTGCCATGGAATTATTCTGCTGCTTGTTTGATCTTATTCTGACTATGTAACTAAAATGTTCCACCCATAACCTATCCCATCTCTGCATCTATCCAATTTTTTTCTCAAACATTGCTATAGTACTCGCCTCAGTAACATCACTTCATTTCATACAGTTGCCCTTCAGTTTCCTGTTAAATCTCCCTTAAATTCATGTCCTCTGGTAACCGGTTCCCCTTCTCTGGGCAAAAGACTGCATTCTATTCCTGTCAGATATCTCCATCCGATCACCCTCATCCTCCTACACACCAACAAGTGAAGCCCCACCCTGCTCAACCACTCCCTATTGTTTGAGCAATAGAGCCCTGGCAATATTCTCACAAATCTTCTCTGCACTCTTTCAAGCTTGACAACATCTTTCCTGAGTCAAAAAACTGAGCATAATACTCCAAATAGGGCCTCGCCAGTATTTTATACTGCAACACGGCCTTCTATACTCAGTACTCTAAACGATGATGGCCAATGTGCTGGAAGCCTTTTTGATCACCCTATCTATCTGTGACACCACTTTCAAGCTACTATGTGCATGTACTCCTTGATCCCGCATCTGTGCAACAATCCCCAAATCCTAACCATTCATTTTGTAAGTACTGTGCATGTAATGCCACATCTTACATTTCTCTGCATCAACCATTCCTCTCTCCACCTGCCCAACTGATCCTGCTGCTATCTTGAGCAACCGTCTTAACTATTTACCATACCTGACTATTTATTCATGTACCAGTCGCAGTCCTCCAGTCTGATGAACTACCTTCCACCATTATACTCAGTTTTTTTTTCCATGAAGCTAATTTTCTATCCATTCTCCTGTTTCACCTTGGATCCCATTTGATCTTGCCTTCCACAACAACTGACCATGCAGAAGCTTATCAAATACCTTGCTAAAATATCACTCCAGTTCTGTCCTCGTCAACCTTCTTGGTCACATTAAACAAAAACCCTTTCGGATTTCTGATTGTTGTATACATTATCACTAAACCCAACCATTTCCACCTCTATAACATTATCCAGCTCTGCCCTTAACTGCAGCTGAAAACCTCTTTCATGGCTTTGTTCCTCTTGATTTTTTTTTCCTCAATTGTCATAGCCAACCTGCATTTATGTCATCTAAGTGAACATGATCATTAAAAACATCTATATTTTTATAGTTTCCAGGCTCAATTATTTGTGCCTGACTTTGGCTCCTGTGCCAACAAAACATTTAGTTTGATATCTTCATGTTGGACTAACCACTCCTAGCCCTTCCAGCACCACCAGAATTTCTGCACAAATATCCAGGTCTACAAGCCTTTCCCTCTTGCATCTGCATACTCATTGACGTGAAATATTTGCTGTGTCGTCTTTGGCTCTGGCATATTGAGTATTTACAGCATTTACTGTTTTCATTTCAGATTTGCATCATTGGTTTCTGATTTTTGGAATGATGGCCATGTTTTGGCCTTAAATTCACATTTTCTCCCTTCTCAAACCTTGTCTCCTGCTTTTCAGATGTTTGAAAATCCACCTCTTCAACTAATCCTTGGGTCATTGGTTTTAATATATTTTATCCTGATATCAAATTCCATCAAAATGTTGTTTAACCACACCCTTGTTAATTGACTTGGAATGTTTCATCCTTGTAGAGATGGTATATAGTGCAAGTTGTTTTTGTTTACTCCTGCATTGAAGAAGATTTGTTTCAGAGTGTCTTTTTTTTTGTTTCAGTTCCCTTTACAAAATGTGGTTCTTTGTGCAACTCATAAAGAAAATAAACGACTCTTTGGCTTTGTACTGCACACAGGAGGAAACCGAGTAGAAGGACGGCCAGTTTCTGTTTGCTATGTGTTTGAATCAAACAATGAAGGAGAAAAGGTGTAAAGAAGTATTCCTTTTGATATTGTATCTCCAGTTCTGATTTTAAATACATTAGTCACATAGAACAATGCAGCACAGAAACAGGCCCTTTCAACCCTTCTAGTCTGTGCCGAACCATTTTTCATATTCCCACCGCTCTGTGTGAAGAAGTTTCCTCTGAGGTTCCCCCTAAACTTTTCCCCTTTCACCCTTAACCCGTGTCCTCTGGTTTGTATCTCACCTAACCCTCGTGGAAAAAGGCCTACCTACATTTACTCTTGTCTATCCCTCTCATAATTTTAAACACCTCTATCAAATCTCCCCTCATTCTTCTACACTCCAGGGAATAAATAAAATCCTAATCTGTTTAACCTTTCCCTGTATCTCATTTCCTGAAGTCTGAGCGTCATCCAAGTAAATGTTCTCTGCACTCTTTCGATGTTATTGATATCTTTCCTGTAGTTAAGTGATTAAAACTGCACACAATACTCCAAATTTGACCTCATCCATGTCTTGTACATCTTTACCTTAACATCCTTGGCTTTGATTTATGAAGACCAATATGCCAGGATATTGGGGATCTGGTGGAGAAGGAGAGGTACATAGCAGGTATAGACAACATGGAGCAAATGAGGTACTTGAAGAGTATAAAAAAGCAAGAAAAACCTCAAAATAAATCAGGAGGCTAAAAGAAGACATGAGGTTGCTTTGACAAACAGTATGAAGGAAAATCCTAAGGGTTTCTTCAGGTATATTAAGAGCAAAAGGATATTAAAGGACAAAATCAATCACCTTGAAGAGTGGTCGGCTTTGTATGGAGCAGAAAGAGATGTGGGAGATCTTAAATGGTTTTTTTCCCCTCCCTCTTCCATCCCGTCCCCGTTCCATCACGATAAAGCAATGGAAGCCCGGCACATTGAGCTGCCAGTCCCACCCTTCATGCAACCAAGTTTCAGTAGTGGCTACAGTGTCATAATTCCTCGCTGTAAGCTTATCATCATCTTTTCCCTCCTCTGTCTGGTTCCCATTCCCCTGCAAAGCTAGTTTAAACTCCCCAGAGCAGCAGTAGCAAACCTTCCTGCAAGGGTATTGGGCTCCCTCCAGTTCAGATGAAAAGCGCCCAGACAGAGCAGGTCCTACCTTCCCTGGAAGAAAGCCCAATTTTCCAGTGATACCATAAATTGGGCAGGAAAATTAATGTTCAGTTACGATCGTATCCAGTCAGGTTACTGGCTGAATGATTTGATTTACAAGTTACATAATCATTGCTGTCGATGGAACTAAATTGCAAGAAGAGGACGGCAAACCTCAGCCAAAAGGTATGTGTATTTTGTGCACTATCTGAGCCCACACTCTCCGATTTATGGCCTGCTGTTTTGCTGGTCTAATTCTTAGTGTAAACCAGAGCTTGCTTTGTGTCCCTCCATTTTGTATTTTGATAGCTAATTTCTCTCCCTTTCAACTTTTTTCATACTATTTTCTTTACCTACTACTTTTATGTTTTACCTAATCGTGACGTTATTTAAAAATACCTGCAGATGCTGGAAGGGGCTCTTCAGTTCTGATGAAGGGTCTTCAACCGAAAATACTCCTGTTTCTCTTTCCATAGATTCTGCCCAACTTGTTTTCTGCCATTTTCTATTTTTATTTCATGATAAATGTTCATTTTGTTCACTGCGTCCAAGCTCGTGCTTCCATCACTGAACCTTCATCGATTTTTGTGGCAGTAGAACGAATTGACAAGCATGCAGGAATCAAAGAGGGTCTTAAAAATGAGCATTAGTGGGCTGATGACTCCAATGCTTCAGTCAGATAAATGGGTAACTGCTAGGAGAGATGGGCAGATTGTCCTGGGGTGGGGGGGGGGAGGTGGATGGGAAGGGAAAATAGCCTCCCAGTCACAATAGCAGATAGATCAGTGTCACAACTGGGTCTGCTGTAAACCCGGGTAGGACTAGGAGAGCAATGGTGAGAGAGGGCCGCTTGGTCAAGTTTACAGCTGGGTGGTTCTGTAGCTGCAAGTGGAGACTCGATGGTCAGATGCCTTCCTGGTACCAGGGTCATGTATGCCTATGAAGGGGTTCAGGATGTTTTGAAAGGGAATGGTGAACAGCTAGAAGTCATAGCCCATAGTAGTACCAGTGACATGGGTGGGATTAGAGGGAGGTCCTGCAAAGAGAATTTATGGAGCCAGGTGGCAAGTTAAAGGACAGGACGTCTCTGGCTGTAATCTCAGGATTAGTCCCTGTGCTGTTGAGGCAAGGGATAGAAAGGTAGTTATTAAATGCACACCTAAGAAACTGGTGCAGGACGGAGGGCATGCAATCCTTGGATTGCTGAGCTGTCTTCCAAGGAAGGTTGAGTCTATACAAGAGGGTCAGGTTGCACCTGAATTCCAGGAACACCACTTTCTTGCCAGAAAAAAATTTCTACTGTTACTTAAGAGGTTTTAAACTGGTCTGGCAGTGGGTGGGACCCAAAGCATCGGTTCAGCAGGTGAGCAAACCAAGGTTAATTTTTAGATGTTCGATTGTATATCCATTTACTGTCACCTTTGCCATTGGACCCTTATATAATGCTCTAATCCAATTAATATATTTCTCTGGTAGGTTGAACCTCTGTAATACTTTGAATAAATAATGTCAAAGGCTTTCTCTGCATCTAAAGCAACAGCCACTGTTGCCATCTTATTTCCTTGCACTGCAAGTATTAAGTTAATGAACTTGCAAACATTGTTTGTCTTTTCTTAATAAATCCAGTTTGATCTAGTTTTACTATTTTTGGTACACTGTCAGCCAATCTGTTTGCTAATAGTTCTGCTGTTATCTTATAATCTGAGTGAAGTAGAGATATTGGTCTATACGATGCTGGTGTTAGTGGATCTTTCCCCGTCTTTGGTATTACTGTAATTATTGCTGTTTTACATGAATCTGACATGTTTTGTGTTTCTTCTATCTGGTTCATTACTTCCAGGAGAGGAGGAATTAGTAACTCTTTAAATGTTTTATAGAATTCTATTGGGAGTCCATCCTCCCCAGGCGTTTTATTGTTCGGTAGCTTTTTTAATATATCTTGTATTTCCTCTATTTCAAATGGTTTTATCAATTTGTTTTGCTCCTCTTGTTGCAATTTCGGTAGTTCAATTTTAGCTAGAAACTCATCTATTTTGTCTTCTTTCCCTTCGTTCTCAGTTTGGTATAATTGCTCGTAGAATTCCTTGAAGTTTTCATTGATCTCTGTTGGGTTTTATATAATTTGTTTGTCCTTTTTCCTTGATGCCAATATCGTTCTTTTAGCTTGTTCTGTTTTAACCTGCTAAGCCAGTATTTTGTGCGTTTTTCTCCTAGCTCGTAATACTTCTGCTTTATTTTCATTATGCTCTTCTCCACCTTATACGTTTGTAGTGTTTCGTATTTTATTTTTTTTGTCTGCCAATTCTCTTTTTGTTGTATCTTCCCTTGTTGCTAGTTCTTTTTCTGTACTTAATATTTCCCTTTCCAGCTGTTCTATTTCCCGATTGTAGTCCTTTTTTGTCTTAGTTACATAACTTATTATCTGTCCTCTGTTGAAGGCTTTCATTGCATCCCAAAATATAAATTTGTCTTTCACTGATTCCGTGTTTATTTCAAAATATGTTTTAATTTGGCACTCAATAAATTCTCTAAAATTCTGTCTTTTAAGTAGCATGAAGTTTAATCTCCATCTATATGCTCTTGGTGGCATGTCCTCCAGTTCTATTGCTAATAACGGGTGAGTGATCAGATAACAATCTAGCTTTATATTCCATTTTCCTAACTCTCCCTTGGATATGGGCTGACAACAGGAACAGGTCAATCCTTGAGTATGTTTTATGTCTACTCGAATAATATGAGTATTCCTTCTCCTTTGGGTGTTGTCTCTTCCATATATCCAAAGGTTGCATTTCCTGCATTGATTTAACCATAAATTTGGCTACTTTGTTCTTTCTGCTAGTCTTTTGTTCAGTTTTATCCATCTTTGAATCCAAATTAAGGTTAAAGTCCCCTCCTATCAATATATTCCCCTGCGTATCTACAATCTTCAAAAAAATATCTTGCATAAATTTTTGATCCTCTTCAGTAGGTGCATATATATTGACCAAATTCCAGAGTTCTGAATATATCTGACATTTTAACATTACGTATCTCCCTGCTGGATCTATTATTTCTTCTTCTGTACTTTTCATTCTTTTCATTTCACTAAATTCTTGTGTCAGCCATTCTTTTAATGCTTTCATTTGTTTTTGAAAATTTTTTAAATCTATGTACTGTCCATTCATTTTACCTCCTATTCCTCTGTGCAGAGCTTGGTGTTCTTTTTCTGTGTCTGCTCTTGGGTTTGTGTCTTCTATTTCTCTTCCTTGTATCTGTGTCTCTTCTAACTTTCTTGTTGAGCTGCTTGTCTCAGTTTATTGGGTATTTTTTTTTCCATTGTTTCTTGATGTTGGTCTTCTGGGCTGGTTATCTGTTGTGTCTCTTGCTTCCTTTTTTCTTTCTCACCCCTCCTGTTCCCATTGCTTTCTTTATCTTCCAGCTGGGAGCCCTGCTGTCAGACCTCTCTCAGCTGTTTGTGCTGTGGAGTTTCACTCCACAGCTGATCCCCCCTCCTGTCGTTGCGCACCCGTTTGGCTCCGTGAGCCATTTTTGCAGTCCCGCGGTCGGTGGGTCGTGACCCTGCGGGGTCTCCACTAATCTTGGGGAGCGGGGTCCTCTTTCCACGGTGGGTCCCTGCTTTTTCGTGCAGGTAAGGCTTTCTCTTCCGGCGTCTGTCTTTCTTCTTTTCTTCCCGTTGTTTTTGGTTTTTCTTTTTTAGGTGCCATTTTCTCCATACCTTTATTTGTTGTGATTTGTGTGTCTGGGGCTTTGCTTTTTCTTCACTTTTTTCCTTCTTTTCTGGAGAGAGCTGGTATTCTCCTACTGGCCACTACTCCATCACGTGAATCCTCTGGCTAATTTAGAAGTTGAAGTGAGCAAATTTGGTAGACTTGGAGTGTGGAAATTCTGACAGACTTAATTGCATTTATTTTAAATACAAGTCTGTCAGGCAAAGAGGATGAACTCAGGCATGGTTAGGCAAGTGGGCCTGGGATATTATTGCCATAACAGAAACCTGGCTGAGAGAGGTACAGGGCTGCCAGCTCAATGTTCCAAGGCATAGATCCTACATGAAAGATACAGAGTTATTACATTTTTAATTAGGGAGAACATTACGGCAGTACTAAGGATAGTTCTGTGTGGCTATATGAGTGGAGCTTACTTTGAAGGATTTGTATTATAGGCATCTTAATAGAAAGCAGAGTTGGATGAGAAAATGTCACTGACAGCTGTAGGGTAACAGTCATAAAAATAAGTGATTTAAACTTCCCTGGGATTCTTACAGTCCAAAAAGCTTGGATACGTGGAATTTAGTAACTGCATCCAAGTGTATTTTGTAGATGGCTTGATTAGAGGGGTGGAACATGGACCTCGGGAAATGCGACTGGTGTAAGTAGGATCACTCCTTCAGACCAGTGACCATAACTCCATTAGTTTTAAAATAGTTAAGGAGATAGAACTGGCCCACAAGTTAAAGTTCTAAATTGAGGCAAGGCAAATTTTGATGGCATCAGATAGGAACTTGGGAAGATTGATCAGATGAAGGGCTAAGTAGTGGGTTTTTACAGGAGAGACGGGCAAAGCTCAGAGAAAGCATGTTCCTGTTGGAATGAAGGGCAAAGCTGGCTGGATTCGGAAACCATGGATAGCAAATAATGGAGGATTCTGTTGAAAAGAAAGAAGGAATGTGTCAAGCATCGATTGTTGAAATCAAGTGAATCCTTTCATATAGGATGTAGGAATTCATTCAAGAAGGAAATAAGCAGAGCAAGGAAGGAGGCATGAGATGGCTCTGGCAGAAACGGTTAAGGAGAATCCTTGGAGATTCTCCAAGTATAATAATGGTAAGAGTGTGACCAGGGGAAAAAATATTGCTTTTTAAAATCTGTGTTGGGAGCCACAGGAGATGGGCAAGGTCCAAAATTTTTCTCATCTGTGGAGAAAAATGCGGAGGCTACAGAATTTGGGTAAGTAAATAGTGATGTCTTGAAGAGAGTCCACAATACAGAAGAGGAGCTGCAGAATGTGTTAAAAGACAAAGGTAGAAAAAAATCCCCAGGGTTTGAACAGGTGTATTGCAGCTTAACCCTTGCAAGGTGTATCCCAGGTCATTCAGGGAAACTAGAGAAGAAATTGCAAGAATCCTGGCAGTGATTTGTCCTAAATTCCATCATCTTGCAATTGTTCCTGTTCCTTTTCCAACCTGAACCTTTTTTTGCAATTACTATTTCTTCATCCCTTGAACTAAATTTTGACTCCACTGCAAACATGTCCCAATTGTCATGAAGGACACGACATTTTTAAAATAAATTCTTATTTAAAACTGCATAGTTCAATAGTTGTGAATATTGTCTTATTTATTTTCTAGATCTGTGATTCTGTTGGACTGGCAAAACAAATTGCCCTCCATTCAGAAGTGGTAAGTTAAAGAATTCTGGTTATAAACTACATTTATAAATTGGATATGTATAGTGAATGTACAGCATGAGATTATAGAAAGAGATTTATAGTTCCCAAAATTGGCATTTGATTAAACAATAAAAAGTGAGTATTTGACTCACTGATAGAAATCCAGTAGGGTAGGACATACCTCTGCCCAAAAGCTCTGATGTTGACCCTCTAAGAGACTAAATGGTCTGCTCATTGAATTATTGGGTGGGACAAAAATCACAATTCCTAGCAGCAATTTGTGAAATGTGCTTGGAATAGCCAGAAAATCCATATTTCATGACACAATCCTAGGATTTTAAGCTGAAAGGTTCTTGAATTAGAAATCATTTGTTGCAAACACGGGGCTCCAACAGTTATACACAAGTGTAGTAAATATTGTTCGCTTTCATATTACGATAATGGAATGGTTTTAATGAGTGGCAAAAATCTGACACATTGGCCAAGATCACAATGGAGGTGGTCTGTCTATAAACCTCGCTATCATCCTGTGCCCAATACAGAAGGCATTGCATAACGTCTCAAGTTTGAAAGCTGCAAAATGTTATCCACTTACTGTGCCCTCCATAATGTTTGGGACACAGACTTTTTTTTTCCTTATTTGCCCTTGTGCTCCATAGTTCTAAATTTGTAATCAAACAATTCACATGTAATTAAAGTGCACATTCCAGATTTTATTCAAGGTTATTTGCATTCATTTTGGTTTGACCATGTAGAAATTACAGCACTTTTTTTGTACATAGTTCCCCCATTCCGGGCACCATAATGTTTGGAACATTTGGCTTCACATATGTTTGTGATTACTCCGGTATGTTTAATTGCTTCATTGATGCAGGTATAAGAGAGCTAGGCCTGCTTCTAAGCTTTTGATCACCTTTGGAGTCTGTAGTCATTTTTAAACATGAGGACAATAGACAATGTGTCTATTGGCCCTTCAAGCCAGCACTGCCATTCACTGTGATCATCCACAAACAGTACCCCATTCTGCCTTCTCCCCATATCCCTTGACTCCATATCTTTAAAAGCATCCAGAGAATTGGCCTCCACTGCTTTCCAGAGATCCACAGCTCTGGGTGAAAAATGTTTTTTTCAACTCCATTCTAAATGGCCTACCCCTTATTCTTAAACTGTGGCCTTTTGTTCTGGACTCCCCCAAAATTGAGAACACGTTTCCTGCCTCGAGCATGTCCAGTCCATTAATAATCTTGTGTTTTAATCAGATCCCTCCTTCATCCTTCTAAGTTCCTGTGTATACAAGCTCATTCGCTCCAATCTTTCAGCATCTGACAGTCCCCACCATCCCAGGACCAGAGTTGTGCCAATGAGTCAAAGAAGTCATTAATGGGTGGAAAAGTAAGAATAAAATAGTAAGAGACATCGACTAAACCTTGGGATGACCAAAATCAACTGTTTGGAATACCATTAAGAAGAAAGACCGTACTGGTGAGCTCAGTAATCGCAAAGGGACTGGGAGGCCAAGGAAGACTCCACTGCTGATGACGGAAGAATTCTCATCAAAATGAAGAAAAATCCCCAAACATATGTCCCTCAGATCAGAAACACTCTTCAGGAGGCAGGTGTGGATGTGTCGGTGACTACTGTCCACAGAAGACTTCACGAACAGAAATACGGAGGCTACTCTGCAAGATGCAAACCACTAGTTAGCCACAGAAACAGGATGGATGGCCAGATGGCAGTTTGCCATGAAGTATTTAAGAGCCTGCAGAATGTTGGAAAAAGGTCTTGTGGACAGATGAGACCAAGATTGACCTGTAACAGAGTGATGGCAAGAGCAAAGTGTGGAGGCATAAAGGAAATGCCCAAGATCTAAAGCATACCACCTCATCTTTGAAACATGGGGGTGGGGGTCTTATGCCCTGGGCATGTCTGGCTGCCACACTCATCTTCATTGATGATGTAACTGCTGATGGCAGTAACAAAATTAATTCTGAGATGTATAGATCTGCTGAAGTTCAAGTTAATGCCTCCAAACACAGTGGACGGTGCTACATCCTACAGCAAGATAATGATCCCAAAGCAACAAAAGGATCTTTCAAAACGAAAAACTGGAAAAGTTTTGACTGGCCAAGTCAGTCACTTGATCTAAATCCTATTGAGCATGCCTTCCGTATGCTGAAGAGAAAACTTAAGGGGACAAGGCCCCGAAACAAGCAGGAGCTGAAGATGGCTGCAGTAGAGGCCTGGCAGAGCATCACCAGAGAAGATTCTCAACACCTGGTGATGTCTGTGAATCACAGACTTCAGGCAGTCATCGCATGCAAGGGATACGCAACAAAGTACTAAACATGACTACTTTAACATACATACCATTGCTATGTTCCAATATTATAGTGCCCTGAAATGAGGGGACCATACACAAAAAGTGCTGTAATTTCTACATGGTCAGACCAAAATGTACTCAATTTCTGGAAATGTGCACTTTAATGACATGTGAACTGTGTGATTACAAATTTAAAACTGTGGAGCACAGTAAAAAAAAAAAGTGCATTTCTCCCAAGCATTATGGAGGGCACTGTATATTTTACATTGTCTTCAGCGGCATCGAAAGGCTGGAATGTTGTTTACGACTTTAACAGAACTCAAAGAAAGAACTTCTACATGCATGTAGTGATTTGACTATTTGAATGAACTCCACTCGTATTCCACTCTCTGTAAACTTGATCACTAATAATTGTGCTGTCCATGTCTTAATTTGCACTAAATCCTATTGTCTATCGTTCTCCAACTCACCTACTTACATTAACCCCTGATTAAACAACTCACAGTTTCAATATTTATTCTGGTTTTCAAATACCACTTCTTCCTATCTGTCGTCTCTTCCAACATTCAAACTTGACTTACTGCACAGGTGACTTCTTGAAGGTGCACAATTTTAATTGCTCCACCACTGGTAACCATTCGTTGAATGGTCAGTTGGAGAAATCTCATTAAAGCTCCTGACATTTCCACCTCTTCGTTGCTTTGAGTTGCTACCTGAAGCTCAACTCAGCAGGGAGGTTTTTGATCACTTTGCCTAATATCTCCAATGTGATGGTGTCATTTTAATCAGACAACCCTCGTGATCTAACAATGTAAATATATTACATAAATAAACATTTTCACTATTCTTGGTATCGACTCTGGTTTCTTTAAAGAACCACCTATTAGGCCAGATGGTGATCTGGTTCCACTGTACAAAAAATATTGCTGAGGCAGCATTTGAAAAGGAGTGAGGGCATTTGTCAAAGTAAGAACCTTGGACCTTTTTTAGGCTGGAGCTCCATGCCCCCTTTTTAGTTGTTACCAATCATGAAACAGTTGCACTTCAGGCAAGTCGTATTGTAGCCTCTCGAAATACAGACATACTGCATTAATGTCTCTGCTAAGATTCTGAATTGCTCGCTTTAATTTATTAGTTCTTTTGTAAACCTCTTTTCAATTCAATAAATATTGTCTGTTGGAATAGGATCGGCAAACCACAGATAAACAGAAGGAACTTGACCGAGAGAAGCAAAGGCAACTGAAGGAACTAAATAAACAAAAACAGATTGAGAAGGTAAAAATTAAACTAAATCTAGAATCTTTTTTATCCCTGAGTTCTCATTTGCTTTAATTGATAAAATATGACATTTAATTTGGTTGTTCATAGTTTATATGTAATTTGAATGTTCATGTCGTTTAGAAGACCAATTGAGAATAGCAAAGATATATCTGCACATGGTATTAGAATGAACTCAAGGTGCAAAAAAGACAACCGGCCCTAATCCCCATCATTTCTAAATCAAGAAGCTGTATCTACCCATCAATATGTGGGTAGGAGCGACCAGCACCCAGTCTGTGTCCGATCTTTACCCAAAGGAAATGCTCCAACTGTGTGCAAGAGAGACTGTTCTCCTTCTTTGTGTCAATTCCAGTTTGAGATTAATGTGGAAGCTGAAGATTCTTCCACAATTGACAGGAGACATTGAACTGAAGGGACAACCAGCTGGATAGTGTTTCTTCTGCTGTTTACACAACTTCTATAGTGCGTTCAAAAGTCAAGGCTGAAAAAAATTTCATCTCAGTGCTGCAATGATGCTTCATCATCCTTCTGCTGCCTCCATCAGCACACACATCAATTTACGATCCATTGCCATCACAAGAGACTAAAAGTTATGGCCTGGCAAGATCAGTACTTCAAACGAGTTGCAACGCTGGCCAATTTCTTCCAGTAGAGCAATATGATAAAGTGGAAAATTGTCCAAGTATGTCTCCACAAAGAAGAATGCAGCAAATGCCTCGTCTTCAGTTCCAATTATAGTATCACAGATAAGGAAGTTAGCCACGTCTGCATGTGGTGGAATCTGAGCAACATTACTGATAATTGGCAAGAAAAATTTGTGCCACAGAAGTACAGACAGTGAACTCGATTGACAAAAGAAGCCTAGCAATTTTATGCATTGATAATGTTACCAATGTTGAATATCTCGATGATCAATATCCTTGGTATTACATTGGACCAATTCAAGTCAACTTTCTTATCATCTGCTTGTACTAGTACAACTTGACAAAACAGCATAAATACTATGGTTCCAAGAGCAGGATAGATGGTATGCATTTGACGCTCCAAAGACTTTCAAAGGCAAAAGTCATGTGATGGAATGCCATACTCTTACCTGGATGATTAGACCTCCCACAACACCTTATCATTCAGAATAAACCAGTTCACTTGACTGGCACTCCATAAGCTTCTTAAACACAAAGGTGCTGGCGTACTGTAGCTGCAGGACATTTCATCTACAAAATGTATTGGAATAATTGAACAAGACATCCACGACTGTTTATGGGCCCAGAGGACCCCAAAACCCAGCAACAATAGATATTCACCAAGACAAATGGATACTTAAACAAAAGTTGCTTTTAATTATCTTTAAACATAAAACCGATCAAACTTTAACTTATTACTATTAATTTAATTTAACCCCCTTCTAATTCTAAGCACACATAAATGTAATGTGTACAAGTTCAGAAAAATTCTATAATTCACAGTCCAATCTCACTTCTCTCTCTAAGTCCATTGGGATCAGGCAATTCTTGTACTGTGCACAGAATTTAACATTTATGAATTTCACCAGGCTTTGGTATTTGAAAGGTAAATGGTTTCCGCTCAGGAAGGTTTTGTCAACTTTCAGAGGGAGATTTGTTGCTCGTTGGACACCCACAACTGATCACTTCAGTGTCTTGCTGAAGAAACTTGCCCCATCAGGGTTTTCCAGTTGATAACCTCTTTCTTTCAAGTCACCACAGAGTTCCTCTTCTGTTTTCCTTATTTCAAGTGAAACATTATACAGCCAGCCATCTCCTTTTGTCAAGGGCTTTGACCAGGCTGAAGTCAGAGCTCACAACCTGTTTTCAAAATGGGGTTTTCCACAAGCTTTCCAGCTTGTCCTGTTCCAGTCCCAGCTGCTGCTGCTGAACTGTAGAATCCTCTTAGGACAGCCAACTGCACTCAGACAGACTGGGGCACCGAACCTAATCTGCGTCCATTCATCTGTTGCTTTCCAAAACAATAATCCATTACTCCACAGCATGTCCAATTAACACCTACTTGTGAAGTCCTTATAGGCATTCTTCAAAGTTTTTACAAAGACACCCGGAGCCTGGACTGTCTGGCTTGAGCAGGGCTTCAGTATATTAAATGATATCTGTTTTGAAGTGTTTGTATGTGATCTAAACTTTAAAAAATCCTGCCATAATTTAGCTCCTTTAAAATATAAAATATAACATAATCTGCCACACTACCCACAAAGATAGGAGCTTTAGATTTGGATCTGCCACCTCCAAATAGAAGTTGCACACCATCCTGACTTTGAAATATATTGCCAAACTCTCATCGCTGGGCTAAAATCCTGAAATTCACTACCCAGGCACCCTCTCATACAATAGAATCAAGAAGGTAACTTCTCACCATTATCTCAAAGGCAATCAGGAACGGTCAATAAAGGGTGACTTTGCAGTGACTCTCATATCTCATAGATTAAAATGAAGCGGCTTTAGAAATCACCTATATGTGGGCTTGAGATGCCCTGAATTTTTATAAATGACTTTGGAACAAAATGAGTTGGGTCATTACTGAAATCTTAAATATTCTGTTTGGTGTGCAATCAATTTAGAAGTAAAATAGATCATTCATTAATGAGAAATCACAACATTAGTTTTAATATTTATATTTGGGTTTCTTTTTAACAGCAATCTAATTACTAAAATTTGCATAATTTATTAACCATTTTCCACATTTACTATGAAGTACCAACTTGAAATATACCCTCCAGTTTTTAATATGCTAATTTTGATTGCATGAAAACACTATTTTACAGGATTTAGAAGAACAAAGTCGTCTGATAGCTGCTTCTTGTCGGCCCAATCAGACCTGTGGGGAGGGCCAGTTTCTGACATTGGGTAATAACAGCCAATCAGAAGACAGTGACACAGGGGACGATGGGAAGAAGAAAAAGGAATCTGATGCTTGAAGTGGTGAGATTGAAGATGATATCATCAGTTTGCATGGACAACATTGATTAAAATCTTAGTGATAGAAGATTAGAGATCACTCTAAAACTTGATTTGGAAAAAATGAATCTGATAAACTGAACTAGAAGTTTTTTCAACATGAAGACAGTTGTCACATTATCTGCTGTAAAATAAAGCAATATTAGGTTTGTTCTAACAGCAGATGGTTGCTAGTTAACTGGTCTAGATATCTTTGTCTTAAAAAATATAGGTTTCAAATTAAAGGACATTGTATTCTATATTTTATACATTACAGCTTTATAATATGTGTGCAGAGATATAACATAATTAGCTTAATGTCTTTAATTAGAAGAGATCTGCTATGTATCATGCATAGAATCACAGCACAAAGCATAAAACATCTGCACAAATACTTTATAAACTAGTAATGCAGTGATCTGTTCTGAAGAGAATCGCATTGTAAAATTGCACACTTGTCTTTTCTGCAGTTAATGAAATCCAAACAATTGATTTACACTATTGTGAAATTATTTCTGTGGAACAGTTTATGAGATCAATCTGACTCACTATTAAAGATTTATTGACTTCGACGTTAATAGGATAGCATGTAGATTGATGCTTTTGGATTTATCAAATAGAATTTAGATAATGTGTAATATTTTGATTTCAATTTTGTGAAATCAAAGTCGAATGCAATTTGAACTTGACAAGCATTTTGTTCACATTGAATTAAGCCACTCGTACTGATACCTGATTACCCCTTGTGTTGTTTCGGTAGATGTCACAAATAATACTCTTCAGAATATGTTTTACGGTTAGAAAATGAGTGAAAAAGAAAGCTTAAAATAATTTAGTTGAGTGAGAAGGTCACTGTGCTTCAGCCCTTCTCAGAATGACGATCAACTCTGAAACAATGTTTCCGTGTAATTATGGTGTGGTAATTATGACATTTAAATGATTATTTTTTCATTTTGTAAAATGGCTATCAATGAAACAGGTTGAATTTTACTTAACATTGTTAAACATTTCACAGTAACCAAATGCATGTCCCTAGTATTAAGGTCCAAACAGGTCTTTTTGTCATGTATTATGGAAGTACTTTCAAATTTTAAATGTAAAATGATTGTCCTGTGTATTAACTGGCTTGCAGTAACTGTAAAATGATCATTTTTGCATTCATTCTAACTGGCTTAACTACAGGGTTAATTTATTAGTGTGTTTTGCTAATTTTACATAATTAAACCAAAATTTCAAATTGTTCAGAAAAAAAATTATTTTAAAGTTGCAATTATTTTTCAACTTTTTTTTGTTTGAAATCAGCTTTGAAATTATTTTAATGTATTTCTATTCAAACCAGTGAAACAGTGTAAAAATTGTAAGTAATCTGAGTCAATATCTTTTACATTTTCTTATATTAGTTGATGGTTGAGGAAAAAAAACTTATGCAAGTTTAATTATCCCCCATTATATTTTTGTTTACCTATGATAGTATTTTCAAAAGATCCACATTTGTACTATGAAGTGTACATAGAGCAAAATTAATTTTAAGATGCATGATTTTAAAATTTTTTTTAAAAGTTTGATATATTAAGGCTGTAGATTTATAAATTAGCTTTACAAATGTTTGCCCTTCCCCCTACAGCTAAGTAATTTCATCCATTGAGGAGCTGAACCATACAGTCTCCAGAAATGTCAAAGTTCTGTCACTAGTTATTTAAAAATGAGCTATTTTTGAACAGAAGCACTTCAATTGGCTTCATCTTGCATGATTTTCCTCCTTTTCTTGTTGATTGTTAACCTAGATATTTTCTTTGCTTATGTCAAAATTATTTCCATAAATGAAGTATAAAGGGCCCCGACACAAACCCAGAGGAAGAATAATCCTCGAGTTATATTACTGTCACTGTTATTTTCCATATTTCTATGTCTTGATTTGTGAGCACAGTGTCTTGTGGAGGCCACATTAAAGTCTTTTGCAAACCCATTTGTAACCATTGATCAGGTAAACTTTACAGAATGCACATTGTATTATGTAACAAATCAAAATAAATGACCAAGCCATTAGGCTTTTGAACAAATCTGCAGCCTGCTACTCTGAATAACTTCATTAGATTTTACATTGCTCTTAGCCAGCCACAGACACTAAACATTTATTTAACAAGTTATTGAAAGTCACCTTTGACAATCATAATCTCACAGTGCATGTAATGTCTAAAATGATGACAAAATCTTTGCAAACACTATCCAGTATAATTTATCAACCTCCCCTTTCTCCCACATTAGTCACTTGTGAACGTAGGCAAAATATTTAAGTCTTGGGAGGGATATGAGCATATATCTTTCGAGATAAGTTTTTCTTTGGCTTGGCTTCGCGGACGAAGATTTATGGAGGGGGTAAAAGTCCACGTCAGCTGCAGGCTCGTTTGTGGCTGACAAGTCCGATGCGGGACAGGCAGACACGGTTGCAGCGTCTGCAGGGGAAAATTGGTTGGTTGGGGTTGGGTGTTGGGTTTTTCCTCCTTTGCCTTTTGTCAGTGAGGTGGGCTCTGTGGTCTTCTTCAAAGGAGGTTGCTGCCCGCCAAACTGTGAGGCGCCAAGATGCACGGTTTGAGGCGATATCAGCCCACTGGCGGTGGTCAATGTGGCAGGCACCAAGAGATTTCTTTAGGCAGTCCTTGTACCTTTTCTTTGGTGCACCTCTGTCACGGTGGCCAGTGGAGAGCTCGCCATATAACACGATCTTGGGAAGGCGATGGTCCTCCATTCTGGAGACATGACCCATCCAGCGCAGCTGGATCTTCAGCAGCGTGGACTCGATGCTGTCGACCTCTGCCATCTCGAGTACTTCGACGTTAGGGATGAAAGCGCACCAATGGATGTTGAGGATGGAGCGGAGACAACGCTGGTGGAAGCGTTCTAGGAGCCGTAGGTGATGCCGGTAGAGGACCCATGATTCTGAGCCGAACAGGAGTGTGGGTATGACAATGGCTCTGTATACGCTTATCTTTGTGAGGTTTTTCAGTTGGTTGTTTTTCCAGACTCTTTTGTGTAGTCTTCCAAAGGCGCTATTTGCCTTGGCGAGTCTGTTGTCTATCTCATTGTCGATCCTTGCATCTGATGAAATGGTGCAGCCGAGATAGGTAAACTGGTTGACCGTTTTGAGTTTTGTGTGCTCGATGGAGATGTGGGGGGGCTGGTAGTCATGGTGGGGAGCTGGCTGATGGAGGACCTCAGTTTTCTTCAGGCTGACTTCCAGGCCAAACATTTTGGCAGTTTCCGCAAAGCAGGACGTCAAGCGCTGAAGAGCTGGCTCTGAATGGGCAACTAAAGCGGCATCATCTGCAAAGAGTAGTTCACGGACAAGTTTCTCTTGCGTCTTGGTGTGAGCTTGCAGGCGCCTCAGATTGAAGAGACTGCCATCCGTGCGGTACCGGATGTAAACAGCCTCTTCATTGTTGGGGTCTTTCATGTCTTGGTTCAGCATCATGCTGAAGAAGATTGAAAAGAGTGTTGGTGCGAGAACACAGCCTTGCTTCACGCCATTGTTAATGGAGAAGGGTTCAGAGAGCTCATTGCTGTATCTGACCCGACCTTGTTGGTTTTCGTGCAGTTGGATAATCATGTTGAGGAACTTTGGGGGACATCCGATGCGCTCTAGTATTTGCCAAAGCCCTTTCCTGCTCACGGTGTCGAAGGCTTTGGTGAGGTCAACAAAGGTGATGTAGAGTCCTTTGTTTTGTTCTCTGCACTTTTCTTGGAGCTGTCTGAGGGCAAAGACCATGTCAGTAGTTCCTCTGTTTGCGCGAAAGCCGCACTGTGATTCTGGGAGAATATTCTCGGCGACACTAGGTATTTTTCTATTTAGTAGAATCCTAGCGAAGATTTTGCCTGCAATGGAGAGCAACGTGATTCCCCTGTAGTTTGAGCAGTCTGATTTCTCGCCTTTGTTTTTGTACAGGGTGATGATGGTGGCATCACAAAGATCCTGAGGCAGTTTTCCTTGGTCCCAACAAAGCTTGAAAAACTCATGCAGTTTGGCATGATAAGTAGATAAGTAGACTGGAGAGAAATTAACATTTAAATAAGTCTGGAAAAAAATGCTTTGAAATGTTCAATCATTTCTTGGATGGCTATAAATTCAAACTTACCGCTGCCCTACATTGGCTCCACTCTGACAACAGCTCGATTTTATAATTCTCATCCATCCTTTAAATCTCATCTAACAGTACCATCTTTTTGAAAATTCTGCTTTTTCTTCACTCCTGATTTTAATTGATTCACCACTTGTACATAAAGTCTGTTCAGGACCCAAACTAGAAATTTGTCTGATTATTTACAGCCTAAGAATACTCTTAATAACCTGTCTCCTTAACTAAATTTTGGGTTTCCTGCAGCTTCTTGTCAAAATTTAACTATTAACCAGATTGTGAAACAAATTCTTTGGTGCATTGAAAATATTGAAGAAAATGCAAGTTGTGTAGATTAACAACAGCAACAAATTTAGAGACAAGAAGTATTCACAGGCAGTAAAAACAAAGATGCAGTGTCACAATGGAAAGGTGCAGTATAAAGTAGATGAACAAATTTTGCAACAGGAGCATTGGCACAACATGAAGCTGGTTGAGTACCTCATCATAACATTTCAACTTCCTGTGGGAAAAAAAACAAACTTTTCAAATTGGAATCAGGAACACCGATTTACAGCAATTTTGAAGGAATGGATTGTCAATTGTGAAAAGGTCTGCAAAAAGTTACTACAGTTATCTGGCACCTATCGGATTGGTAGATGCTGGATAAGGGTATTCTCTGGTTGCTTGAGACTTGCTCTTAAAATGCCTAATATGTCTGCATTAAAAGACAAAGATACTACACTACTTACACCGAACAAACCTCACTTGAATTAATATCTAAACCTTAAAGCAATTTACTTTATTTTCAGTCACATTCTTTGAAAACATTTAATAGTTGCTGCATTTATAGGTTCCTCCCCCTCTTCAGAGCTGCCCAAAAGACAAACAATAACATTATGGGTAATTAACCTCCCCAAAATGTACAGATGAAGCCTCTGGCCAGGCCGACTCTTACTAAGCAGGGATAAGGAGACTCTTTAAGAGAGTTGCCCCAACGGTGAGCGGCATCAACCAGCTCTTCATCCTGGGTGACACCATTGCTGTTTCACACAACATTATTCAAACAGCTGCTATGAGCAAAGCCTGACCAAGGCCCTCTGCTGGCTGGATATTTGCTCCCATCTTCACCAAAGGTTCATGTGTTACTTTAGAGAACAATTACTTACGCAATTTTAAATTTGCGTATCATTGAAATTTTTAACATTTATGTTCCTCGATATTTTTGCCGGTTGGTTAAGGTTGCCATTTACTTGAATTCCGGATACCAGAAGTTTTTTTACTGTACAGTATTCATAAACTTGCTTAATTCCCTAAATAATTTTAACAATGCATGTTAATGCACTTTGGTCAGAGGTCACTTTTGAAAGGGCATTGATAGATAGAAGACGGATCTTTAAGAACAAATATAATCATTAAAAGTTGTGCGAAAGGTTAGCAGGATGGCAGCACAGAGGAACCTTGGTTCTGACCTCTAGTGCTGTGAATGCATAGGTTTTCTCCAGGTGCTCGTTTCAACGATCTGAGGATTAGTAGATTAATTAGCCACTGTAAATTGTGTTGATGGGAATATTGGGAGAATAAAATGGGATGTGTTTAAATGTGGGGGAGTGGGTGTTGTGTGTGGAGGAGGTGTGGCCTCCCTGCATGTCTGTACTGTGTATATGGTGGGTGGTCACGTGTCCTCTCTATCTGAAACTTATTCGGAAGTCACATCACCTGTCAGCCAAGGTTAGACTCCGGCCACCCATTAGTACACACCTCGCTGTTGGCTAATTTAAATCACCTCGGGTCATCACTGGCTAGCAACGCAGATTAACATTGTATTTAGCACCAGCGCAGAGCACATTCTGCCTCGTGATCCAAACCCCAGACACCGCTCCAAGCCACGTCACTACTTAGGATGTTGCTGAAAGGGTCACGGGTAAAGTGTGCACTACACTACAGTACACCGTAACAGAGCCATAGTATTGCGATAGATCAATACTTGCAGTAGAGCTGCACCCCCATTAATCAGGGAACTGGGAGTGTGTGAGTGGGGGTCGAATATAGTTTACCGTTGTCAGAGTCCAACTGATGTCTGAGGTGAATGTCTGTATCATCACTTAACATGAATTAGTAATTGTATACCATTTAACATTCTCCCCTGTTTGTTTCCTGTGTGTTTATAAAAGTTGTGTGCGATTGTAATATTGTCTCCTGTGAACCCACCAAACCTGATACTCTTCTCAACACAACAGTGTGATCGTTGGCATGGACCTTGTGAGCCAAAAGGACGGTTTCTATGCCACATGACTGACCATAAAAAAAAAGGCAAACCAAGCACTGCTTCCAGAGCGAAAGAATTGGGAAATAGATAAGTTATGTAAAACTTGTAGTGTAAATCTTTGCAACTAAATAAACATTGGAATATGCACTCAATTCAGATAGTGATGAACTTAGACATTTTTAAAATCCACAATGAAATATTTGTAAGGCAATTCACCTACCTCCAATCAGTTTTCCAGATCTTTTGTGACTGCCAAGCTAATAAGTTTAATATTCAAATCATCTATACCTCACACAATATCATGTAATTTCAAGCTATTTCAAACAGATCATATCAATTCAACTGATATCTCTTGATTTCATAAGAGAATTCCACAGACAGCACTTGTGGAGACAAAATGAATCACCGACAACAACTTCTCTATTTCCACATAAAACCACATGTTCATTCAACATTAGCATAACAGCTAACTAAAATTAATTCAATCAACATTTTTTTTCTAGCTCACTGCAATTTTAAATACATGATATGACATCATGTTACAAGATGTTGGTGAGACCACATTTGGGAGTGTGCAGTTTGTTACAGAGTTCTGTGATGTGTATTGACCTATGTGTTATGTGGTTTTGTGTTGAAAAGTGACAGTTTGCCTTAGAAGACCCTGTGTTCTGGTGCCTGAGCCAGATGGCTCAATTAGGTTTTGTACAGATTATCGAAAGGTAAACATGGTGACAAAGACTGATGCGTTCCCTATTCCCAGAATAGATGATTGTATAGATAAGGTGGGGAAGGCTAAATTTCTTACAAAGATTGATCTCTTCAAAGGATACTGGTGTGTTCCTTTGATAGAGAGAGGCAGGGAGATTCCTGCATTTGTTACACCTTCGGGATTGTATGAGTATAATGTTATGCCTTTCGGGATGAAAAATGCACCTGACACATTTCAGAGAATGATTAATGCAGTAATTCAGGGTTTAGAGCACACAGGAGCCCACATCGATGATTTAGTAATTAGTACGGATACATGGGAAGAACACATGCTTGAATTAGCGCAGTTATTTCAGAGACTGGTGGAAGCACACCTCACGGTGAATTTGCACAAGAGTGAGTTTGGACATGCCACTGTAATTTATCTGGGTTATGTGGTAAACAGGGACAGGTGGCACAGGTTGGAGCGAAAGTATTGGCTGTCGCTGTGTTCCCTATCCCCGGTAATAAGAAAGCTCTTCGGAGGTTTCTAGATATGATTGGCTACTATCGTAGATTTTGTAAAAATTTTGCAGAAATTGCACTCCCATTAACAAAACTACTTGGAAATAAAGAAAAATTTATCTGGTCAGATGCATGCCAGGAAGCATTTCTGAAGTTAAAGGCCATTTTATGTCTTCAGCCTGTACTTGTGTCCCCAAACTTTGAAAAGCCATTCTCTTTAGCCGTGGACGCCAGTGACGAACCTGTTGGTGCTGTACTGTTACAGAAGAAGGATGGTGATGGAGTAGAACATCCTATTTCGTACTTCTCGAAAAAGTTTAACGACCATCAACAAAATTATTCAACCATTGAGAAGGAGTTATTAGCACTTGTTTTAGCGTTGCAACATTTTGATGTGTATATTTGTACTGCTCAAAAACCATTAATAATATATACTGATCATAATCCATTAGTTTTTCTGTCTAAAATGAAAAATAAGAACAGACTGTTATTGGAGCTTACTATTACAAGAGTATGATTTAATTATTACACTCATAAAGGGGATGGATAATGTAATAGCAGATTGTTTGTCAAGATGTTCATCTGGGTAGATATGAATCTAATCACATACTTACTGTAAAAAATTGAGTTTTCATTTTATTTATGTAATACTTATATTAATTGTTAAAACTTTGTTCTTGTGGACCAATTTCTTTTAGCAGGGGAGGAGTTACAGAGTTCTGTGTTGTGTATTGGCCTGTGTGTTTGGTTTTATGTTAAAAAGTGACAGTTTGCCTTAGAGAGCCAAGGTGAAGGTGGACTGCTGAGAGAGTGGAAGACGGACTGAGCATGTGCAGAAAATGAAAAAAAATTCTGGACTTGGACGATAAACCACCACTGGGGGGTGCTATGGAGTGGAAGAAGGCCCAGAGCATGAGTCATAGTCTGGAGGACAGTTTAGAATGTTGGGATTTCAAAAAGGATGAACATTTCAAAGGCAGCCAGAAGGATCCGGACCAAGCCATTGTTCCTCTCTCTGCAATCAATACAAGAAGACAACTTCGAATTTTGTGCGCTCTCTCTCTCTCTCTCAAAGATCTTTTGGCTTCAGTTTACCAAACAAACTGAATTTTGTTTATGATCTTTGCTTCGGTTGAGATCGAAGTTTTGTGTCTTGTGTGTTTTGTGTTTGTTTTTCTGTGGGCTGGTTGGAAATAGAACTGAGACTTTAATTACATATGTTATATTTAGGCTGGGGAATGTATTAGTTTTACATTGTTATAGGAATTTGCATAGTAACCAGTGGGCATTGTTATAAAAGGTGGGGATTTTGAATTAAAGTTTGAAGGTGAATTTTTGTTAATAAAGTAACTGTTCACCTTTACCCCTGTGTGATATGCCTTCTTTGTGGTTGCTGGTTTGATCTTGTTACAAGTTCTGGTCACCTACCTACAGGAAAGATAGGATTAAGCTGGAAAGTGCACTGAAAAGATTCACAGGGATGTTACTGGGATTTGAGAGACTGAACAGCTGGAGCTTTTTTATATGGAGGGCAAGGAAGTTGATGGGCCACCTTATGGAGGTATATAAAATAGTGAAAGGCTTGAATAAGGTGAATGGTCAGTCTCTTCCTCAGGAGTGGGTTAATTGGTAAGGGCTAATAAAAGGAGTAGAAAGGGAGGGAGCGGCCAGCGAAGAGTGGCGCAGTGAGTGAATGGCCAATTGAAGGAGTGGGGACTTGGGACTTTGGCTCGAGGGACTGAGAAGGAGCTCCTTGTGTGGAAAGGTATCTTTGAAACAACATATTTATAGTAAGAAAGAAGGAAATGGAGTCAGTTGGGGTAGTTAAGTGCTCCAGTTGTGGGATGTGGGAAATCAGAGACACCACAGCTGTTTCTGATGACTACACCTGCAAAAGGTGCATCCAATTGCATATAATGAGTGACCATGTTCGGGAGCTTGAGCTGTAATTGGATGAACTGAGGATCATAAGGGAAGCAGAGGCAGTGATAGAGAAGAGTTACAGGGAGACAGTCACCCCTAGAAGGCAGGAGTCAGGGAATTAGGTGACTGTGAGGAAAGGAGGGAGAGTGCCTGTGCAAAGTAGCCCTGTGGAAGTGCCACCCCTGTGGCAGTGCCACTCAGTAACATGTATTCGGCATGGGGGGAACAGCCTAACGGAGACGAGTCGTGGGGGTCAGGTCTCTGGCACGGGGGCTGCCCCTGAGGTTCAGAAGGGAAAGAAGGATAAGAATAGGATTCTTGTAGTTGGGGACTCATTAGTCAGAGGGACAGATAGGAGGTTTGTGGGACGAGATAGGGGATCCAGGTTGGTATGTTGCCTCCCTGGTGCCAGGGTCAGGGATATCTCTGATAGTGTTCATAGCATTCTGCAAGGGGAAGGAGAACAGCCAGAAGTCGTGGTCCATGTGGAGACCAATGACTTAGAAGTGGGGATGAGGTCCTGAAACAGAATTATGTGGAATTAGGTAGGAAGTTAAAAAACAGGACCTCCAAGGTGGTAATCTCTGGATTGCTGCCGGTGCCAAGTGCTAGTGAGGGTAGAAATAGGAGGATGTGGAGGATGAATGCGTGACTAAAGAGATGGTGCAGGGGGCAAGGGATAAGATTTCTGGATCATTGGGATCTCTTCTGGGGAAGGTCGGACCTGTACAAAAGGGACGGACTCCACTTGAACTGGAGGGGGACCAATGTGCTGGCAAGTAGATTTGCTAGAGCTGTGGGGGAAGGTTTAAACTAGTTTGGCAGGGGCGTGGGGAACAGAGTGTGAGAGTAGTGCCAAGGGAGCAAGGCCACCTAGATAGGAATAATAACGATAACAAAGGTAGGATGGAGATTAGGGTAAAAGGTAGAAAAAAGAATATAGGTGAGGGTCATTCTATGAAATGCATATATTTTAATGCAAGAAGCATAGTGAACAAGGTAGATGAGCTTAGAGCATGGACAGATACTTGGGGTCATGATATTGTGGCAATTAGTGAGACCTGGCTACAGGAGGGGCAGGACTGGCAACTTAATATTCCAGGATACATTTGTTTTAGATGTGATAGATCAGGGGGTAAAAAAGGGGGAGGAGTTACTCTGCGTGTTAAGGAGGACATTACTGCCGTGAGGCGGCAGGATGGTCTGGAGGGATCGTCCAGTGAGGCTGTTTGGGTGGAATTGACGGGTGAAGGAAGCATTAGGGTGCTAATAGGGGTGTATTACAGACCACCAAATGGGCCAAGAAAATTAGAGGAACAAATTTGTAGGGAGATAACGTATATGTGTGAGAATCATAAGGTAGGGATCATGGGAGATTTTAACTTCCCTCACATTGATTGGGATACCCATGCAGTTAGAGGGCTGGATGGGCTAGAGTTTGTTAAATGTGTTCAAGATTGTTTTCTAAATCAATTAGTAGAAGAACCGACTCAGGATGGTGTAATACTAGATCTCCTGTTAGGGAACGAGCTAGGTCAGGTAGCGGACATTATTGTTGGAGAACAAATTGGGTCTAGTGATCATAACTCGGGTAGTTTTAGGGAAGAGCAAGGAGGGGCCTAAAGTTGAGGTTCTGGATTGGAGAAGAGCAAATTTCGAAGGAATAAGAAGGGATTTTGGGAGTATTGAGTGGGACAGGATATTTTCAGGTAAGGATGTAAATGAAAAATGGAGGATATTCAAAAAAAGAAATTTTGAGGGTACAGAGTAGATATGTCCCAGTGAGGATTAAAGGAAAGGCTGGAAGTCATAGGGAGGCTTGGTTTTCGAGGAATATTGGAAATTTGGTTAGGAGAAAAAGGGAGGTGTACAAGAGCTATAAAGAGCAAGGAGCTGAGAATTTGAAGGAGGACTACAAGGAGTGTAGAAGGAATCTTAAAGAAATTAGAAAGGCCAAAAAAAGGCACGAAGAGGCTTTGGCAGACAGAGTAAAAATAAATCCAAAGGGTTTCTATAGGTACATTAAAAATAAAAGATTAGTGAGGGATAAAATTGGACCCCTTGTAGATAGCGAGGGTAGGCTGAGTGAGAAGTCAAAGGAAATGGGGGAAATTTTGAATGACTTCTTTGCCTCGGTATTCACTAGGGAAAAAAGATATTGAACCAGTTGAAGTAAAGAAAAATAGTGGGGAGGTCATGAAGCATATAAGGATAACCGAGGAGGTAGTGATGGCTGTGTTGAAAAAGATAAAGGTGGATGAATCTCCAGGACCGGACAAAATATTCCCAAGGACACTCAGGGAGGTTTGTGGACAGATAGTGGGGCCATTAGCAGAGATATTTAGGATGTCACTGGCCACGGGGGTAGTGCCAAAGGATTGGAGGGTGGTGCATGTGGTTCTGCTGTTTAAGAAAGAGTCCAAAAGTAAACCTGGGAATTATAGGCCTGTAAGTCTGACATCTGTGGTGGGCAAGTTAATGGAAAGTGTTCTGAAGGATGGTATTTACAAATATTTGGAGGTATAGGGAGTAATCAGCATGATTTTGTCAGGGGTAGATCATGCTTGACAATCATGATTGAGTTTTTCGAGGGGGTTACAAAAAATGTTGATGAAGGGAAAGCTGTGGATGTTGTCAATTTAGACTTTAGTAAAGCTTTTGACAAAGTTCCCCACAGGAGGTTAGGAAAAAAGGTGGAGGCATTAGGTATAAATAAGGAAGTAGTGAAATGGATTCAGCAATGGTTGGATGGGAGGTGTCAGAGAGTAGTGGTAGAAAATTGTTTGTCCAATTGGAAGCCGGTGACTAGTGGAGTTCCTCAGGGATCGGTCCTGGGACCACTATTGTTTGTTATATATATTAAAGATCTGGAAGTAGGGGTGGAGATTTGGATAAGCAAGTTTGCGGATGATACAAAGATTGGTGGTGTTGTAGACAGTGAGGAAGATTACCATAGATTAAAAGGTGATTTAGGAAGGCTGGAGGTGTGGTCTGAGAAATGGTTGATGGAATTTAATACAGATAAGTGTTACATTTTGGAAAGCCAAATCTAAATAGGTCATATGCATTAAATGGTAGGCTATTGAGATGTGCAGAGCAACAAAGGGATTTAGGAGTTGTGGTAAATAGTACCCTCAAGGCTGATACTCAGGTAGATGGTGTGGTGAAGAAGGCATTTGGAATATTGGCCTTCATAAATCGGAGTATTGAATTCAAGAGTAGGGAGGTTATGATGAAATTGTACAAGGCATTGGTGAGGCCAAATTTGGAGTACTGTGTACAGTTTTGGTCACCAAATTATAGGAAAGATATAAACAAAATAGAGAGAGTGCAGCGAAGGTTCACGAGAATGTTGACAGGATTTCAGGGTCTGAGTTACAGGGAAAGGTTGTGCAGACTAGGGCTTTTTTCTCTGGAGCGTAGAAGATTGAGAGGGGACTTGATAGAGGTGTTTAAGACTTTAAAAGGGACAGACAGAGTAAACGTGGATAGGCTTTTTCAATTAAGAGTGGGGGAGATTCAAACTAGAGGACATGGTTTAAGATTGAAGGGGGAAAATTATAAGGGGAATTTGAGGGGAAATTTCTTTATGCAAAGGGTGGTGGGGATGTGGAATGAGCTTCCGGCAGACGTGGTCGAGGCGGGATCATTGGTTACATTTAAGGAAAGACTGGATCGTTACATGGAGAGGAGAGGATTGGAGGGGTATGGACCGGGTGCTGGTCAGTGGGACTAGGAGGGTGGGGATTTATTACGGCATGGACTAGTAGGGCCGAACTGGCCTGTTCTGTGCTGTAAGTGGTTATATGGGAGGAGTGCCCAAAACTTCAGGGTATAGGTTGAAGGTAGTTGGGGGGGGAGGGGGGATTTAAAGGGGACCTGATGGGAAACTCTCACAGTGGGTGTGAGGAATGAGTTGCTAGAGGAAGTGGACGCCAGGTACAATTGCAGCATTGAAAATACATTTAAACAGGTATGTGGATGGGATAGACTTATAGGGAAATGGGGCTAGATAAGGGAGGAAATGGATGAGTTGGGTGTATGAGTGTGTTTCCAGCCTTTTGGACACCATGACTCAAAGTACTTTAGCCATTATGCATATTAACACTGTTTTGAAAGCGTTAAACAGCATCAGACAAGCAAATGGACAAAAACAATAATTACAAGAGGGTTCTGTATGATTTTGATTTTTAAAATGTCATAAAAGATCACGTAAAAGTTGTTGCAATAACAATAAGAAATATGGAGGACATCTGACCCATTGAGCCTGCTTCATCATTTTGATTATGGGTGAAATGGCCAGACTCGGCTCCACCTGCCAACCTTTAACCTTTAATTCCCCTACTGTGCAAAAATCTAACTGTCTAAAATATTTAACAAGGGATTCTCTATTACTTCCTTGTGCAGCCAATTTCACAGATTCAATGCTCTTGCTGAATCAGACCCTCCTCATTTCTGTCACGTCTACTCCCCAGAAACTTGAGACAATGTCCCTTAGTTCTAGTCTCACCTACTAGTGGAAACAACATTCCTGCTTATCTATTCTTTTCATGATTTTATATTGTGACAGAGTATTTAGAGGTGGTTTGGGAGGAATTGTTAGAGCAGCTTGCACACACATATTTTAAAACAAAGAAAATTTGCAGGACTTTTGCAGAATACTTTTTGGAAGAGGCAACAAAGTATTGACATTCAGCTTGCCTGGGAACATGTGATCTTTGCAGGCAGCAGAGAAGAATTTTGCTCTCAGAGAGGGAGAGAGTGAAACAGAAGAGGAGAGGAGACAGAAATCCGTTCCAGAGGGACAAGCTGGCAAACTTTGGAAGGCTGCCTGGTCAAAGGAGAAGACTAGCAGTGTGAAAGGTGACCTGAACGAAAGAGGATCATCTGGAGAATCCTGAAAGGGGCAAGTTTCGTCAGCAAGACTGATTGAGAAGGAATCAGTCCTGGAAAAGGAATCTCTCTCTGAAGACCAGCAAGAACCCTCCTGTTCTGGTGAACTTTGTTAATGCTAACTTCTGTGCACAGTACAAGAATTACCTGCAACCAGTGAGATTGGACTGTGATCCAAAGAATTTTTCTCATCTTAAATATACATTACACAGACCTATGATTAGTATTAGAGGGGAATTAAGTAGTTAGGTAGGTTAAGTAATAAGTTAAAGTTTAATTCTGTTTTCTTGTTCAAATATAATTAAAAACAACTTTTGTTCAAGTTACCCTGTTTTGTGGTGCATATCTGCTGCTGGTTTTTGGAGTCCTCAGGACAACTAGGTAACTTCATCTCTCCTCATTGGGCTACCCCCTCACCTCTAATAAACCCAGTGAACCTCCTCTGCATTGCCTCCAAAGTCAGTCTGTCCTCTGTCAATAAAGAAACAGAATTGCACCTAGGAGAGTAGGTACAGGGGCCTAAATCAGCAACCCCCAAAAACAGGCACTTTCTTTTGGTGAACATCTGCTCATCAAAGATGGAGTTGTGTCCCACTACTTTATAAGCACCTCCGAATCGCTGTATACTGACGTCTGTCCAGCATCACGACACTTTCAGTCGGCCCGGAGCTGGCTCGATGGCCATCGTCGTTACTCAAAATTCCCCCTTACAGCTGAAACCGCTGTACCAGTGCAGGGGAACCAAGAAGCGGGCCGTTCTGGCTCTGGTGTACCAGGGGGAAGGGAAGGGAAAGATGGTAGCATGACTCAGGCAGGCAAGAGAGATGGCAACATGACTCGGGTGGGCAAGGAGGGGGGAAGAGATGGCAGTTCGACTTGAGCGGGCGTGGAGGGAGATGGCAGCTCGACTCGGGTGGGCGAGGAGGGGGGAAGAGATGGCAGTGCCACTCGGGCAGGTGAGGAGGGAGAAAGAGATGGCAGCTTGACTCGAGCAGGCAAGGGGGGAGACAGCAGCTCAACTCGGGTGGGCGAGGGGGAGAGACGGCAGCGCGACTCGGGGAGTGGAGACGGTATTGTGGCCCTGGATTTTCTTTTAGCAAAACAGGGTGGCACGTGTGCTGTTGTCGGTTCTGAATGTGGCTCGTATGTTTCCGATGTATCCACTAATGTATCATGTTTCAAAGTCTGTTCGTGAGCTCCAGCGTCTGGGTATTGTGGCCCACAAGGATAGTTTGAGCCTTGATTGGAATCCTTTTTCATGGTTAGCTGGTACATTTGGGGGATTGGGCCACAATATTCTCCGTCGGTTGCTCGCATTATTGCTTATTTTTGTGATTATTATAGTTTTAGTTTCTCTTTTTCGCTACTTCTGTACTCAAATGCTTGTTAGGTCTCGTAAGTGACAGGCTGCGACCAAGGGGTGGAATGTAATGGAGGATTTAGACCAGCTTATGCAAGAAGGGATGCAGTTGAAATCAGTAGACATGATCTAATTTACACTATGAGGCCCAGGGATACATATGAATTAGTAGACACATCAAAATTCCACCATGGGGCCCAGGATGCAGTTGAATCAGTAGACATTATCTAATTTCCACCATGAGGTCCAGAGATGCAGTTGTCTTTTGTTGGTCGCAGACTGTCAGGAGACCTTGAAGATAAATTAAATCATTTATTCAAAGAGATAAGCTATGAGTAAACAACTTTTGGGTAATATAAGCCATAGTCCCACTGCTGAAGTTTGAGACTCTCCGAGTGGTGGCAACATCTGTCAGCAAGAAGAAGAACTTCTAGATTCCAACCAACGTCCCGTCCCGGTCGGGAGAGGTGGAGAAGCTGCTACCACCGCCCAGACAACCTATTACAAGTGTGCAGTCGTTGCCTCGCTTTGGCAGTTGGGACCAGTCCAGGCGTTGATAAGTATAATTGGGAAGGGCTTGCATATTGTAGTTTGAATTCAGCTTTAGATTTAGTAGTAAAGATTTGTATAAACTGAACTGCTCTTGATGTGGGTGTCTATTTTCTTTCGGTAGCTTGAACACTGTGACTAATCTAAAACGAACAAAGTGAGAGGTACAAGTTTACCCAATTGTCCTGGGTAGTTCTTCTTGCTGAGAGACGTTTCCACCCCTCAGAGAGTCTCCACTTCAGCAATGAGACCATTACCCAAAAAATTGTTTACTCATAGCTGATCTCTTTGAATAAATGATTTAATTATCTTCAAGGTCTCCTGACAGTCTGCAACCAACAAAAGACAACTGCACCTCTGGGCCTCATGGTGGAATTTAGATGTGTCTACTAATTTATATGCATCCTGGGCCTCATGGTGTAAATTAGATTATGTCTTCCTATTCAACTGCATCCCTTCTTGCATAAGCTGGTCTAAATCCTCCATTACAGGGGAGACAGCAGCTCAACTCGGGTGGGCGAGAGGGGGAGAGACAGCAGCGCAACTCGGGGAGTGGAGACGGTATTGTGACTCGGGCAGGGGAGTGACAGCAGTGTAACTCTGGTGGGCAGGCTTAAAGGGACCGAAATCAAAATGATTCTGAAATCCAGAAGATTCCAAACCACAGCATGTGTCTGGTCCCAAAAATCCCGAATAAAAGGTTGGGCACCTGTATGGTCTCACCCTATACAGTAGCAGCAGAACCTCCCTGCTCTAAAAGTCAATCTCTCGAGCAATGAGGGCCTACATCCCATTTGCTCTCTTGATTACCTGTTGCCCTTGCAAACCAATCTTTTGTGATTTATGCATAAACATTCCCAGGTCTCTCTGCACAACAGCCTGCTGCAATCTTTCAGTACTTAAATAATAATAGGATCGACTGTTTTCTTCCAAAGTGGATGACCTCACACGATCCAGTGTTATACTCAATCTGCCAGACTCTTGCCCACTCACTTAGCCTATCTACATCTCTCAACAGACTCTGTGTCTTCTACACAATTTGCCTTTCCTTTTTGTTTGTTAAATCACTTATGTACATTGTGAATAGTTGTGGGCCCTAACCTTGTGGCACCCCACGAATCACCCATTGCCAACCAGAGAAACATCTATTTATCACAATTCTGTGTCTAACCAATCCTCTATCCATGCTAATACATTGTCTTCAATTTCATGTACCCCTCTCTTATGTAAAAGTCTTTTATGTCGCATGTTATTGAATACCTTCTTGAAACCTAAAAATACAACATCTACCTGTTCCCCTCTATCCATTGTGCTCATTATATCCTCAAAGAACTCCAGTGAATTTCTTTAACGTGACCTGTCCTTCCTGAGTCCGTACTGTATCAGCCCGATAGAGCAATTTCAATCCAAACATTTTGCATTGCCCTCTTAATGACAGTTTCAAGCATTCAAATGTAGTTTCAATACAATTAAATTAATTTTTTTTGAAAAAGTTCTATGAAAATCTGAAATCACTTTTCAAAGGACTATTGTTATTCTAAGGAGTTGGGTAGATGTTGGCAAATTTGAGAAAGTGGCCTTTTTCCAAGTTGAAGTATGTGAATATATTTTACAGCATGATACCAGCAAGATGCTTGATCAATCAGAGGGGAAAGAATGGATTGGAAAATGTTCACTCATTTGATTAAAAGCACAAACCTGAGACATTACTAAGTTGTGATGGTTTGAAAATGCACATTGCAGTTTTTTTTTAAATGGCCATTTATATTACAAAGAGAAAGAGTAAAGAGTATTACAGTATTTATGATGTTTTATTACTAAAGTTCCTTTTTGTTTAAAACTGTCCAAACTGTCTTTTAACATTCCTGAAACAATTTATATTGGTTATTCTTGATTTTATTGAAGATGTGGAAATATGAACAAAAAAACTATGAAGAAAAAAGACCAAAAACAACATTGGAAAGTGCAACTTATTCAATTGCTTATATTTGATGTTAAAAATAGGTAGAAAATACTGTGCAGGATAGGAAACTTTTACAGAATTAGGTTACATGTGCATGAAGAAGATGGGAAGGCCAAACCAGAAATGAGCTTTCAGGAAAATTGTATAATGAATGAATCCCTCTCCCCTCTATTTAACCTTATCTGTTTCTCAGTAATAGCAAAACAGCAAAAATCCCTGCAAACGTTTGAAGCAACAGATCCTGTTCTTTAGTTTTAACCTTGTATCGATTCACTATTGTTTTTAAAAATGGAAATCATCCTGTTACATTGTAGATGTTATTTTAATGTAAAAATGTTGCTTTAACCACATTTTTTGAATCTTGATTTTAAGAGTACCGTTCTATAAATCTATTAAA
This sequence comes from Narcine bancroftii, assembly GCF_036971445.1. Lineage (NCBI taxonomy): Eukaryota > Metazoa > Chordata > Chondrichthyes > Torpediniformes > Narcinidae > Narcine > Narcine bancroftii. The sequence continues at coordinate 166,837,100 of NC_091473.1, read as the reverse complement.
GTGAAAACTACAATAATATTTATCTTTAAAATGTAGAAGTGAATCGTCAAAACCAGTTAGTTTTTTGGCCCATCATAAAGATCATATTCTTTAAAGAGAATGTATTCCTTCAGCTGACGAGGCAATGACAGGAATGTCATGAACACTGGGCACCGCAGTCTCATTCTACCCATGCATTGTCGGATCATCAGTCTGCACAAATGCTTCAGAGAACGTGGGTTTTCTGCAATTAAACAAGGCATTGTAAAAGCAAAATTAACTTAAAGAATTTGATTGCCATATTTATATTGAATTTGCATTATTTTTTGAAAATATGGACATTCGTTGATTCATATAGTTTTAAATAGTGTTCAAAATATTTGGGAATTTATACAGAATATAACAGAAGTAGTTTATTCTGGCATTAATGTTCCACTTCACAGGGGCTTATGATCCTTCCTCATCTAACTCTATCAATGTGAACCTCCAGACCCTTCTCCCTCACAAGGAAGTCCAATAAAATTGATATAGAAAATGCTGGAGGTTCTCAACAGGTGAGACAGCAACAATGGACAGAGAACAGACATAAAAGACAGTGAGCATTTCAAGTTGATGGCATTTTGTCAGTTGAATGGCACCATCACTTGTATCACTTATTTGCTAAATATATTGAAGGAAATAATATTTCTACTGTCACTCTATTTTTACTTATCGATGGCATTGTCCTGCCCATCTTTTAATCACCATATTCCACGGACCTTTGGATAGATTTACACAAAGCCAAGGACTCTACAAGTCTTGTTGCAACTGGTTTGATCACCACTTGCTCCTTATCAAACTATATAATCTCACACTACTTATCAATGATTAGGTTGAGATTGGAACTTACAAAATGATTGCAAGATTTTCAAATAAAGACAATTTTACAACGACACTAAATATGCAGTAAAATCTCAACTGTGGTGTTCAAGGAAAATCTGTATAGACTAATAATTCCCCAAAACAATGAAACTTACGCATGATGTATGTGATTTCCAACCATTCATTTTGCTGTTCAAGTACACTTTTCAGTTTAGAGCAGAAATGAACGTGAGCCACATAATCCATCATCACACGAACCACTTTCCCTGTGAGGTGCTTTAACCAGTTTAAAGTAATGACTTCACAAAACTGAAAGAGAAATTCAGAGAATTATTAATATGGAAAATGTTAAACGCTCTCAAACATTTCTTCCATTCTCTTCTTTCAAACGACGGAATTCGTGGCTTGTCCTCTTTTGAAGTCATTAAAAGGTGTTTTCCAGAAAACTTTAATCATTGCTTATAAAAGTCACATTTATAGGTGAATTCTAGAGTTTAAAATTAAATACGTGCTTAAGGTGGGGTTTTTTCCCCATTGACCCAATTTTTGTCTTAGGTGGCTTCATCATATGAATAGGGATCTTGACCATCTGTGGCGAACATTTCAACCCATGCCCTTTATGTCTGCATGTGCCCAACAAAGGGCAATTAACAGCAGAGGAAAGAGTCAATGGTTCACTCTCCTTTAAGCAAGAACATGGATGACATAAACCATATGGGATGCATTCAGCTGAGACCAGAGGTGCCTGTGTCCTATATTCACTCATCCCAAAGTTTCTCAAGTATCTTGCTTACAGATTAGACTTTCCAAGAAGTAAATTATTTTCTGGATGTGGTGAAAGAGAAGGAATAAATACAAGTAAATGCTTTAAACATGGTTTGTTAACTATGAAGCGAACAGCAAGATACAAGTAAAGGTACAAATAAATCTAAAAATATAATTAATTTGATTACAAACTCAGGCTGAAAACAAGTCTTCAAAATACAATATGGCATGGTCTTTGCATGCAGCAGTGAGTGCTGGGAGTCAGCCCTCCGTTACCACTATCCAAAACATATTCCACTCTTGCACTGGGCATTGCAGAAATTAATCATCAATTCTGTATTGATCTAAAACCTGTGTGAACAGGGAAACCATCTGTTTTATTTTATTAACCAATTAGAAGATGCCAGTAACGTAAATTCGACTAATTGAAAACCAAAAGATACACTAATGAATAACAAAGGAGATGCCACAGGGAGAGAGTCCTGAAACTTGTGATCAGTTACAAAGCAAGAGAGCTCAGCACCGACCTCAAAGAAAGTTCTGTGCAAAAAAACTAATGTTCTCCAAGTTGCAAACCTCTTTTCTGACATCAGTTGCTGTCAGGCGTCGATCAATAGGATCATTAATGCTCAGTAATCTTAAATCAATGTGCTAACAAAGAACCGAATACACATGCAATTAATGTAAATGTTTAAATAATTTAAAAAAAATAAGACCTTTTATTTTAAAGTCCATAAGAATACAAGTCAGAGGAGTGGAAATAGGCTGTTCAACCCATCAAGTCTGCACTGCCATTCAATCATGAGCTGACCTACTTGCAACTCAGCTCCACTGTCCACTCTTCTCCCCATTAAAAAAAAATCTTGAAATATATTTGCGTGAAAGAATTATTCAGAAAATTAGAATGGCGGGGTCGGAGAGTACGTAAAGCAGTAATTGTGGCCAGGAGTGTGATTGAATGCTCTCTCAGACCTCGTGCAACAAAGCAATGGATTTTCAGGCCATTTCACTGAATAGACTCCCAACTCAAGTAATTTCTAGAGATTCTTTTGGAGATGTCTGCAAATTGTGCAGCTTGTGGAGAAGGACTTAAAAAATTACAAACTTTGAGATTTCCACTCAAAATTTATGTGGATAAAATTCTCAAATGTTCTGTTAGTTTCATAGAATAATGATTTTACCCTTAATTCTACAACTGTAAAATCCAAGAATAAATGACGAAAGAAACAAAACAAGACATTTAAAATAAAATTTCTCATCACAAGTAAGTAAAATTTAGTGTGGAGTTAATAATTTGTTTAGACAGAAAATACTGGAGAAGCAAATCCAGTGAGTAGTGCACAACTATTCATGCACATCAATAATGAACAGAATTGGCAATTTAAAGAACAATCAACTAATTTCTGAATTAAACCACATGTCCAGTTGTTGGACATTACTGTTCAATTTAAAATTTCTTAAGAATGGGCATGATATCACCACAATTATTTTGACCACAAGAGCCAGGGCATTAACCAATAGTGATTGCTACACTAGACAACTTCTGCATTTAGCCGTCAGGCTGCAATTTAATTTGGAGCAAATATAATTAGAGTTCTGGTGCATTGTCTTGGCTCTAAAGGGTCTGTGGAGTCACAATAATTAGTACAGATTACAGGTCAATCCCATTTTTTAAAGTATTGAAACCAAAAAGTCACATGCTGGAAATCGGTAATAAAAACTGAAAATGCTGGAAATACACATTAAGAGTGTGGAATGAGAAACAAACTGAAATGTTTCATCTTGATGACCTTAAGCAGAACCATGAAGAGTTTATAAATCATGCATATTTTAAGTTGCTGAGAATGTTGAGGGGTAGAGAAAATGGAGGGAGTGTCTGCAATCGAATAGAGACTAAGGCTTGTTATCTGCAGCTGATCTAATGAGAAGAGATTCATTATGGATGAGAACAGGTGAAAACTATGCGGGAATTGTGAGATACAAAACACAAAAGTTGCTGCAAATTTGAAATGAAAGAGAATGTTGGAACGACTCAAGTCAGAGAGTGTCCATGCAGAGAGAAAATTGAACTTAGCATTGCAGATTGATGCACCTTCATTTCATCTGAAATTGTTGAATCTGATGCTGAATTCAGAGGGCTGTCACCTGCTGAGTCAGAAGAGCAGATGATTATGTTGGGTTTCAATGGAAATATGAAGAAACTGTGCCACATTAGACAAAGCAAATACAGATTGGGCGACTGCTTTGCCCAACACCTCTATTCAGTCCACCAAATGGAACATGATTTTGTATTTTAATTCTTGAACTCATTCCCTACCTGTCTTTGATCTTTCTACAGAAAAGCTGAAACTGAGTTCAAGGAACAGCACTTTCCCTTCTGATTAAATGATATACAGTCCTACGGCCAGTTGTTATGAAATGTGATCCACCTGCACTGTTAACGTTGGCTTTCTCTTTTCACACTTCCAACAAGATTTTTCTTCCTCTCTGTACTGTTCTCTGTCATCCCCTTCCATTTACACCTTTTCCAGACAGAGAAGCAGTGATTAATTATTACATGCTCCCAGTTCATTTTCATTTCCATTTTAGTGGGACTGTCACTTTAAGAGAACAAATCAAGCTGTAAACCCTGTAAGTTGTGGAGATGACTGAGGCTGACAGCAGACTGGGACAGTGTGTATTTATTTTTGTTACTTCTGAAGAGAGAGAAAGTGTGTGGAACACAGATGCAGAGACCATGTAACCAATATATTAAACAGTACACTATTTGATCAAGGAAAGGTCACTTTAAAATGACCCATATTTAGGTTTCTAGAAGCAGAGGAAATACTGCAATTGAATCCTGACCATTGTTACAGTCATTTCGGTTCTGGAAGCTTTGTGAAAGTCACTCGCTTTGTGTCCCCTACGCAAAGAAAAGGGGTGTTTTGACTACCACTCGTCTGAAAGGATATTTCTCTGGAAGCAACTCAACAAGGATTTCATGAGTTTACAACAGTCTGGTCACCCTGTATCCTCCACCACCTTCATGATTATATATTTGAATCAATTTAAAGCCTGTGTGTCACCACTGGCTTTCTGAGACTGAACTTTGAACTTATGTTTCAGAATTGTGCCAGAGCTGTAAAAGTTTAGGGTCTGACACACCCACATAAGTATATTCACACATAGTTGGGGGATAGGCTTATATCAGTTACATAAGGTGCTATATTATTACTAATTAATAATGAAAATATTATTTTAAATATAACAGTGTCTTGGCTAATTTCTATTGTTGATCATAAACAATCACCACATCTATCATTCAATCTCTGCCTCTGATCCACGACAGGCAAGAAATATTAAAATTAGGAAGAGGAAATAGGCCACAAGATGTTCTTTTTAATCATATCAATAACTTGCAGGCCTCTGAGGGAAAATATCCAGTCTCATCCTCTTTTTTCACAAATGAGGAGGATCTTCAGCCCACTGAGTACAGGCCAGTTTCCGCAGAACATTCCCATTAGTCATATGTCCCTCATTTCTCTTGCAATATTCTCTTTCACAAGCATATCAACATCCTTTTTATGCATTGAGGACTGTGCATCCTCTACTGAAATGGACAAGGTCACAGGAAGAACATGCAATCATTCAGAATTGGTCCTGGGTCAATGGGGCAGAGAGGCAGCAGAACTCACAGCTATATTTGCATTTTCATTGTTCTTTATGGTGACTAATTTTGAGCAGTGACGCCGAATTCTCGATTGACACCCAACGGAAAACATCCTCTCCAAATCATTGTCCTGAAGCACAAACCTCCCCACATTAGTCTTGTTTTCCTTTGATAAAATTCTGTTAGCTTTCTAAATGACTTGCTGTACTCTCCACACCCCACTCCCCGCCTCACTTAAAAAACTCGTTTGATTTCCATTTTTTCTAAGATCTGATAAAAGATTGCTAATTCTGCTTCTCGCCATAGCGAGTGCTGAGTAATTCTAGCATTTTCCATTTTTATGCGAGGAATATCAGAGATTCGTGGTAAAACACTCACAGGGCACTGAAATAGATGGATGAATTCACTACCTACCATGTTATCTTTAATAACTGTGGATGTCCATCCTTCCGAGGAAAATAGGGGATGGATTTTGTTTTCATGTGGGCAGTCGAAGCATCGATTGATGTCATAGCCATAACTAAATAACATTCTAAGTATAACTTCATCATTTAATGCATACTGCAGAGCAGATGGGAAATGAGTTGTGTTTACTCTACAATAGTAATTTACATTGGCTCCATGCCGAAGGAGTAAGCTAATGAGTTCATAGTTGGCTAGTCTCAGAGCTAGCTGGAGACAATTGATGGGATCTTGGTTTGGAAGTGCTCCTGCCTCCAGGAGAAGTCGAGCAGAGCAGACATCATTATTTGACACGGCGAAATAGAGGGCAGATTTTCTGTTATCGTTATAACTTCTGCGAAGTCTGTGGCTGAGCATGAAATTGACATCAAACTTTGACTGGAGAAGTAGTTTGAGGCATTCTTGTTGACCAGCTGCTGCCGCTGAGTGCACTGGACTTATTCCACTCTCCTTAATAGCAGAATAATCTGTCACTGGAATTAACTGCTTCACCAACCTAAATAAAAGAAAACTCAAGAATCAACCACAGTAATTTTTTTTTAAAATCTGCAGTTGGTTGAAATCAGAAATAAAAGAGATTATCTCAAAAATGTACACAACGATGTTGAAAAATTATAACTTGTCCAGATCTTCCCGAGTTGGTTTGGTTTCTGCACCTGCTACGCAGACACACAACTGTTGTGTGTATATAAAAGCTTCTTGTCCAACACAGACAAGGGCCTGTCCAATGTAATCAGACCATGAAAATCCTGAGCAAAACTCCAACAAATGTCAAAGCCACATCCCCATGGCTCTCCTCTGTCAATACCATCAGTGTTTATTGACATTGATTGTTCCGGACATTGAAACATTCAATAAAGGTCCAAAGCTTCAAATATTTCAAATGATAAAGTAAATCACACTTTGAGATAATCAAATGAATTACTGCAAATATGAATAATTTAAAAGGAAGCCTTACCATATGATCAGTCTTATCATGTTCTGTCAATTGGAAGGCAGTGAGGAAGTCAACAGATGCAGGGACAAAAATCTGTCAGTAAATTCAGGAACTGCCTTTGCCATTTACAGTTTGTGGATGGATGCTAACATCTCCCCACAAGACTGCTGGCAAAACCCAGCGAAATTGATAACTTTGTTTCAGGTCTAAAATTGAAGTATTTATCATTTCCCTTCAGACAGGCAAATGAAAATAACACTGAAACTGAATGCTGTATTAATAGCCTATGCTTTTATTGACCAACTTCAGGATCTTAACTGAAGTATATTGCACCTGACCACATTTGTACAGCTCTTCCACCATCAGATGAAATGTAATATTTCACTTTTCTATTTATATCGATATATCTTAACGAAAAAGTTTCGGAATTGTCCAAATTTTAGTCATATTAACAATTATCCTTTTAAAAATTAAGCTCTTCGATTTTCCTATTAAATGCCAAATATTAGAGAAAAACCACTTGGGCTGACATATTTTCTCCAAACTCACTGACAGTATCCTTTGTAGGTTGCCCTGTGAATCGGCAGATGACCAGAGTATTTAGGAACATTGGCATCAGCTCCATATTCCAATAGGAGTGCCAGGGATTCTGTATTTTCAACAGTGGCAGCCTCAAATAATACAGACACTCCATCAGATGCTTGGGAGAGGACATCAGCTCCTGGGAAACAAAGCAAATTAGTACAAGTCGGTCGGTATACATTCTTTCCCATTTTAACACATGGTTTAAACTGATTGCTTATTTCAAATCCAGAAACCTCTCTTTTTCAATTATAAAGACTACATTTAAATAAGTTTGAACATATTCAATCTACTTCCCAACAATAGAGACTACAATATGCAGGTAATAATTTCTGGAATGTCCGAAAGGAAGCATAACTATAAAAAGCAAAGTGTAGCAGTGCAGTGTTGCCTTTGGATTCAAGACCATGAAACTCCCTGTACTGAACAGTTACATTCACAACAAGTATGAGAGAGCAACTCAAAAGCTCTGTGGATGAATATACCACATCAGTGCCCATTTTTGAACAATTATTTTTGCTCTCAAATTATATCGCACTCGAAAAAAAAGTTATCACATTTCTAAATGCTGAATATGTTTTTCTATATCAGGCACTGAAATGTACAAATACACTTGTGACAGGCCCAGAGAACCCCAAAATCCAGCTGCAATATAAATTCATCAAGACAAATGGTTACTTAAACAAAAGTAGTTTTTAATTTTCTTTAAACATAAAATAACTTATTACTATCAACTTAACTCCCTTCTAATTCTAAGCGCACGTGTATGTAATGTGTACAAGTTCAGAAAAGTTATTTGATTCACAGTCCAATCTCACTCCTCCAAGTTGACCGGTATCAGGCAATTTTTATATTGAGCACAAAATTTAACATATATGAATTTTCACCAGATGGGCCAAGGGAATTAGAGGAACAAATTTGTAGGGAGATAACGTATATGTGTGAAAATCATAGGGTAGTGATCATGGGAGATTTTAACTTCCCACACATTGATTGGGATACCCATACGGTTAGAGGGCTGGATGGGCTGGAGTTCGTTAAATGTGTTCAGGATTTTTTTCTAAATCAGTTAGTAGAAGAACCGACTCGGAATGGTGTAATACTGGATCTCCTGTTAGGGAACGAGCTAGGTCAGGTAGCGGACATTAATGTTGGAGAACCAATTGGGTCTAGTGACCATAATTCTGTTAGTTTTAGGGTAGTTTTAAGGAAGAGCAAGGAGAGGCCTAAAGTTGAGGTTCTGGATTGGAAAAGAGCAAATTTCGTAGGAATAAGAAGGGATTTGGGGAGTATTGAGTGGGACAGGATATTTTCAGGTAAGGATGTTAATGAAAAATGGAGGATATTCAAAAAAGAAATTTTGAGGGTACAGAGTAGTTATGTCCCAGTCTGGATCAAAGGAAAGGCTGGAAGTCATAGGGAGGCTTGGTTTTCGAGGAATATTGGAAATTTGGTTAGGAGAAAAAGGGAGGTGTACAAGAGGTATAAAGAGCAGGAAGCTGAGAAGTTGAAGGAGGACTACAAGGAGTGTAGAAGGAATCTTAAGAAAGAAATTAGAAAGGCCAAAAAAAGGCATGAAGAGGCTTTGGCTGACAGAGTAGAAATAAATCCAAAGGGTTTCTATAAGTACATTAAAAGTAAAAGATTAGTGAGAGATAAAATTGGACCCCTTGTTGATAGCGAGGGTAGGCTGAGTGAGAAGTCTGAGGAAATGGGGGAAATTTTGAATTATTTCTTTGCCTCGGTATTCACTAGGGAAAAAAATGTTGAACCAGTTGAAGTAAAGAAAAATAGTGGGGAGGTCATGAAGCATATAAGGATAACCGAGGAGGTAGTGATGGCTGTGTTAAAAAAGATAAAGGTGGATAAATCTCCCGGACCAGACAAAATATTCCCTAGGACACTCAGGGAGGCTAGTGGACAGTTAGTGGGGCCATTAACAGAGATATTTAGGACATCACTGGCCACGGGGGTGGTACCAAAGGATTGGAGGGTGGCGCATATGGTTCCTCTGTTTAAGAAAGGGTCCAAATGCAAACCTGGGAATTATAGGCCTGTAAGTCTGACGTCTGTGGTAGGCAAGTTGATGGAAAGTGTTCTGAGGGATGCTATTTACAAATTTTTGGACGTACAAGGATTGATAGGGAGTAATCAGCATCGTTTTGTCAGGGGTAGATCATGCTTGACAAACCTGATTGAGTTCTTCGAGGGGGTTACAAAAAATGTTGATGAAGGGAAAGATGTGGATGTTGTCTATTTGGACTTTAGTAAAGCTTTTGACAAAGTTCCCCACAGGAGGTTAGGAAAAAAGGTGGAGGCATTAGGTATAAATAAGGAGGTAGTGAAATGGATTCAGCAGTGGTTGGATGGAAGGTGTCAGAGAGTAGTGGTAGACAATTGTTTGTCCAATTGGAGGCCGGTGACTAGTGGAGTTCCTCAGGGTTCGGTACTGGGTCCACTATTATTTGTTATATATATTAACGATCTGGATGTAGGGGTAGAGAATTGGATAAGCAAGTTTGCGGATGACACAAAGATTGGTGGTGTTGTGGACAGTGAGGTAGATTACCGTAGATTAAAAGGTGATTTAGGAAGGCTGGAGGTGTGGGCTGAGAAATGGCTGATGGAATTTAATACAGATAAATGTGAGGTGCTGCATTTTGGAAAGGCAAATTTAAATAGGTCATATACATTGAATGGTAGACAATTGAGAAGTGCAGAGCAACAAAGGGATTTAGGAGTATTGGTAAATAGTACCCTCAAGGCTGATACTCAGGTAGATGGTGTGGTGAAGAAGGCATTTGGAATGTTGGCCTTCATAAATCGGAGTATTGAATTCAAGAGTAGGGAGGTTATGATGAAATTGTACAAGGCATTGGTGAGGCCAAATTTGGAGTACTGTGTACAGTTTTGGTCACCAAATTATAGGAAAGATATAAACAAAATAGAGAGTGTGCAGAGAAGGTTCACGAGAATGTTGACAGGATTTCAGGGTCTGAGTTACAGGGAAAGGTTGTGCAGACTGGGGCTTTTTTCTCTGGAGCGTAGAAGATTGAGAGGGGACTTGATAGAGGTGTTTAAGATTTTAAAAGGGACAGACAGAGTAAATGTGGATAGGCTTTTTCAATTAAGAAAGGGGGAGATTCAAACTAGAGGACATGGTTTAAGATTGAAGGGGGAAAATTATAAGGGGAATATGAGGGGAAATTTCTTTACGCAGAGGGTGGTGGGGATGTGGAATGAGCTTCCGGCAGACGTGGTTGAGGCGGGATCATTGGTTACATTTAAGGAAAGACTGGATCGTTACATGGATAGGAGGGGATTAGAGGGGTATGGACCGGGTGCTGGTCAGTGGGACTAGGAGGGTGGGGATTTGCTACGGCATGGACTAGTAGGGCCGAACTGGCCTGTTCTGTGCTGTAAGTGGTTATATGGTCATCTGGTGTTTAAAAGTAATTGGTTACTGCTCAGGAAGATTCTCATTGGTTTTTAGAGAGAGATTTGTTGCTCGTTGGACACACAAACTGATTCTCTCCGAGCAGCCACTTCAGTGTCTTGCTGAAGAAACTTGCCCCATCAGGGTTTTCCAAATGATAACCTCTTCCTCTGCAAGTCACTACAGAGTTCCTTTATGTTTCCCTTATTTCAGGTGAAACACTCTAGCCAGTCACTTCCGCTTGTATGGACCACATGGGTTGTTTCAACAAGCTGAACTCAGAACTCACAACTCGTCTTCAAAATGGGGTTTTAAACAAGCTGCCAGCTTGCCATGTTGCAGAAACCAGTTCCCTCTCTCTTTGAGAAAGCCTGTTTGGTCTCCTCTCTCTGCTTGCAGAACCACATGATCTTCTTTGAACAGCAAACAGATAGATTGTGGCACCGGGCCCAATCTTCTGTCCATTCATCTGTTGCTTTCAAAATAATAATCCATTTCTCCACACCTACTTGTGAAATCTCTATAGGCATTCTTCAAAGTTTTTGCAAAGGTATTTGGTGCCTGAACTGTCTGGCTTGAGCAGAGCTCTGGTGTTTTAAATGAGATCTGTTTTGTAAAGTGTTTGTGTTTGTTTGTGACCTATACTACCCCCACAATTCATCTCCTTCAAAAATGATATAATCCATCACACACTCAAGAAAATAAATGCAGCCCAAAATATGTTTCAATAATAGAATGAAAGGCCAAAAATCACAGCAGGAAAACATTTTTTCAACCAGCTTGGCTATTTCAAATATAACATTTCATATAAAATTAGGACTTAGGTTGACAATTGGTTAAAAAATAAAATTAACATATATTCTTATTGATCTATTGGGATGTCTAAAATTATTTAGAATGAACAGCATTGTTCTGCATAATCTGTGTTAAAATGTGGGAAGAGTCTTCAATTGGCACAAAACCAGTTCCTTCAATATTTATGTGGTTATATCCAAATAACCTTCCTGAATACATAAATGGGCACTCGGACTTAATATCAAGAAATACACTCTGGTGGATTGTGACATTTTATGACTTTTGTAATTTGTGTTTCTGAGCAATCTTGAAGAGTGCCATATTTTTTCAATATACATACCTGTGATTATAGATGAAGTAATAGAGAATAGTACATCAAATTAGGACATGGTAATTACATGATCGGAGTAAAGTGTCTGCACATTCCATGACCGAGGGGAAAGAAAAGATGGGAAGCAGAAACAGGGGTTGAAGAAACGTGGTGATAAATTGTGTCACAGAGAGCACAAAATTACAAAAGAACATTAATTAATTAAATTGAAACAAAATTCAAATATCTAATATGAAAGTTAGGGAAGATGGAGTAGGATGTGGGGTAGAATGGGGCCTTAGATTTACTCCTGTGTTCTTAAAAAGTAACAAAAAAGGCACATTTCAGCAGGAATTTGAAATGGTTATTTAAGAGTACAAGATCCCAATAATCTGCCTCGTAGATTAACTTTATTCATCCTCTTTTCTACCACATCCATGGAGGTGTAAGAAAGCCAGCATTGGCCAGGTCTGCATTCATAGTCAGAAAGCAGACAAGACAAACTGGCTATGCAAACCATAAATCCATTTGAATAAGAAATCCAAGTTATTTTCACTCCAGTCCATTCTTTAAAAAAAATACTTGGGCTTTTTTAATAATCTTACTGGCAATTTATCTTTACAGCAACATTAATTGTGTGATAACACCATTTTAAATTCAATTTTTTCCAAATTAAAATTTTTAATTTTCACATACAACACAGTAACAGGCCCTTCCGGTCCACAAGTCCATGCTGCCTAATTGCACCCAATTGACCTACAAAGCCCCCCACCCCAGTAAGTTTTGAACAGTGGGAGGAAACCAGACTACCTGGAGGAAACCACACGGACACGGGGAGAGCGTACAAACTCCACACAGACAGTGCCAGATTCTAACCCACTGCTAGTGCTGCAACAGTGTCGCACTAACCGCTAGGCCACCCCTCCCCTCCCTTCCCCCCCCACACACACACACATACACACACACTCACACACACACACACACACACACACACACACACACACACACTCTCCTTTCTTTCTATTGATTTGCTAGCTCATTTCATACATCTGAATTCTTCGGCCCAGTTTGTTTCAGTGTTGGCAATGACTTTAATTCTTCAGGATGAGGTTAACTGTAGGTGATGGGAGTAAAGTGTCTGTACATTTGGTGACGAGGAGATGGAAAAATGGGAAGCAGAGGGGCTGGAGAAGGGTGATGATAAATGAGGCCACTAAATATTTTGAAGATGGGGACTGGGTTGATGAAATAATTGTGGTGTAGCAAGCAGTAATGATAAATCAGTGAGGCTGAAAATTATAGAAAAGAGTTGTTATGTGTTAAACAGTGTTGGGAGCTGCAAAGTGGAACAGTAGAGCCAGTTGATAAAACTTACGATTCTGGTTAGGTACATCTGAAACTTCACGACGCAATCAGGCTTCAAACAGCCATTGGTTTTGATTCATTCAAATAGAGATCAAAAGGTTATTTTCTGAAAGAGAATGGTCTCAAGTTTCTGATTAATTTAACATAGAGATCAGATTAATACTCAAAAAGGAAAATGCAACGCTATGGGAAACGGCAGCAGAATGAGATATTTTGAATACTCGCAATGGATCCAGTGACCTGTTATACTCCATCATTCTACATTTCTTACTGATGTTGCAATGTAGGAGGTTTGTAAAGAGCAAGTGAATTTTGACTTGTGCGCTGGAGCACTTCTTCCATCCTGTCAGTTTTTTTCTATATGGAGTCCTGTTATGGTTAATTAGCAACTTCATTACTGATATATCAAAAGACTACGAAGATTTTGGAACTTGAACCAAAAAAAAGTTATGCATTTTATTTCTTTTACTTATGCTTTCTTAATCATCAGTGGTTTTGAATCTCAGTCCTGCATCAGGCAGGACACCAAGACCACGCACCTTTTTATCTAGCCTCGACTGACAGTACATCACTTGCAATTTGTTTTATTGCTCAAACCAAGCAATTAGACTTCCTGATCAATAGGAGCAAGACAAATCATACATTACCCTTTTGGAGTAAAAGCTTCACTACTTCTGTACATCCGTTTTGTGCAGCAAGTGCCAGTGGGGTGAGTCCAAAGGCACTTCTGGGATCAACCAAGGCTCCAGAATGGATCAGCAAATGAACAATATCCTTCCTACCCAGCTTAGCAGCTTCGTGCATTGCTGTCCTCTCATTAGTACACTTCAAGTTCACGTTTGCCCCAAAACGGAGCAGGAGCGTTACAACATCGACAGCTTCATTTCTTATAGCTTGGAAAGGAGAAAATAAGTTTCAGTGGCTTGTTTTCAAATATCTGTTGAAAATTTGACTAAATTATCAAATTAGATGCTGAGGTTGTTGACTACATTAAAACTGGTAAACAAATCCCAGGAATCCAGAAATGTCTTTTCACACATAAAATCTTAAGTTTTCTTAGCAATTTTACTCCATCAACATTTGTTTAAAGGTTCTTTCTCATCTTTATGTAGCTCCCCTCACAACCCTCTTGTAAGCTGTGCCCTGGTTGAAGTAGAAGCCAGGCACTGTGTTACAGCATTTCTCCCATAGTTGGTCTAAATGACCCTTGGTTGCTCACAAAAAAGTCTGAGTTTCAATTCCCTCCTCCTCTCAACATTAGTTTCATTTCTGCGATTAAATAATTTAACTTCAGTTCATTGACTGCATCATCAACAAATGTGCTTCAGTTGCTAGAATCTCACTGCTGAATCAGAGTTCTGGGTCCAAGTTGACCTTGAGCGACTTGAAAACAAAAGGTTCGTCTGGTACTTCAGTCTCATGCAGCTCCAGTGTTGTACCCCATTGGAGAGCTGTCTTTAGGATGAGATGGTAAACAGCGTTCTGAGCCTGCAGTTTCAGGTGAGCACAGGGATTCCAAGGCACTTTGAATAAGAATAGCAGGTTATTCCAAGAGCCCCGGCCACTATTTACCCTCAAATCACCAACGCAAATCCAAATGGAGAGGGGAGATGTGGTTGTCCGACAAGGGATAAAGGACAACTCAGGAGGTGAAGGGGAGATTGGGGATAAATAAGATAGAAATAGGAGAATAAGGAAAATGTTGGATGTTGTAGGAATGTTGTCTTATAAAGAGTTGAAAATAAGAAAACAGAAATGGAAAAGGAGGAAAGGTAATGATGGAAAAACGGAAAGAGAAGATAAACAAAATATAAAAGGGCTACGCTGAACTATATGTCTTTAAATATTAATGGAATACATAACCAAATTAAAAGGAATAAACTACTAAATTTAAATGAATAAATGTATTCCATTAGAAAAAATAACAGATAGGTTAAGAAATAATATTGAAATATTCGAGCAAGTATAGGAGCCTTACATTAAATACAATAGCGAAAACCTACCGGGGACAAACAGTACCTAAGTTGATGGAAGGAGAAGGAAAGAAAAGAATGGACTCAGTAGAATTTCTGGTGTAATTTTGTTGAATGACAACATTGTCTGACTGTCTTAATGCAACCTAGATTGTATACCTAATGGATGAGAGGGGGGGGGGGTGGGGGGGTGGTTTGGGAGGAAAGGGGGGGGGAGAAAAAGTCACTGTATATGTGTGAAAAAAAATAGTGTATATCATGGCTAATGTGATTTATGGTGTGAAAAATAAAAAATTAAATAAAAAAAAAATCACCAACAGTGAGGACAAAAACCAGTTTATTCACTCATGATCATGTGGCTGTTTGTGGAGCTTATTGTGTCCAAACTGGTAACTGTATTCATGTTACCAATCTGACAACACAGCAGAAAGTATTTACTGGCTTCAAACTGCCAATATGATGATCTTCATATTGATCTTGATCTAGGAACCAGTTGTTGGAAAAATGCTACAATTCATTACAGAAGTATGACAATCCGGACTGCTAGCAGATTAGGCTGCTCTGGATTTTTGGATTTTCTGGATTCTCAGACAGTACTTTTAAAATTCTAATTTATGGAGGAATAAAGAAGAGATGAACAGGTAAATTTTGATCGTTTTATTCATTAGCAAATGCAGCATTGCTTCATTTATCAAAACAAGCAGTTTTAAAGAAAAATAAAAATGCCCCTCTGCATATCTGTGGTGCTCATACACACACACTCAAAAACCCGCTAAATTTAAAAAGTTTGAGAGTTTTCAAAAAGTTCAGGTGGTCTGGATTTCTGGCATCTGGAATTTTGGACTTCTACGGAATTGAGAAAATAATAACAGCATGTTTAGTAAATCTTAATTTAAGGAAGCAGAATCAGATTAATAAGGCGGGGGGGGGGTGGAAATCAACATAGTATCTCACAAAAGTCCAATCACAAGATTGGTATTGAAGTAAAATGTATTGGCACAGATAGAGGACTGGCCAGCAGGCAGGAAGCAGTGAATGAAAATGTTTCTCCCCCCCCCCCCCTCCCAAAATGGTAACCTGTGATTAGTGGAATTGCACAGGAAATAGTACTGATCCTGCAACTCTTTACAAGATTTATTAATGACTTGGAGGAAGGGAGAGATTGTGTGACAGCCATATTTGTGACAACACAAAAAAAGTCCAATAATCAAGATGGCAGAAATCTGGAGCACCTCAATCCAGACTTCTCAAAATCTCTCGAGTTTGATAAAGTAAGTGTGTGTGTGTGTGTGTGTGTGTGTGTGTGTGTGTGTGTGTGTGTGTGTGTGTGTGTGTGTGTGTGTGTGTGTGTTTATGCTGAAGTGCCACAGAAGTCATGGAAATGAATGAATAAATATTCATTTTTTTGTACTTTATATGAAAAAATATTTCATCAATAAACTATCAAAATTTACCTGTTCACCTTTATTCTCTTTAAATTTGAATTTTAAAGGTACTGCCCGAGCATCTGGAAAATCCAAATATCCAGACCGATGCAATCCCAGAGCAGTCTGGATTTTAACCAGAGTAAAGAAAATTGTGAGGTTAGTGCAATCAGTTTGCAGAGGGGCATTGACAAGTGAGTGTGCAAGAAGTTAGGAATTGGAGTATACAATATAGAAAGCAGGAAGGTGTTCATTTTGGAAGGAACAACAAGAGAACAGAGCATTATTTAAATGGAGAACATCTGTAGCAAGAGATTGGAGTCTTTCTGCATGAATCACAGAAACCAAAGACTTGTACAGCAAGAAATATGGAAGGTTGGCCATTAATTCAAGGGGGTTGGATTATAAATGTGGCTATGTGAAACTGTGCCAGGCTATCAGTATGAATGTGTTAAGAATACAGCACACAATTTTAGTTCCCCTTATTTAAGCAAAAGATTATTTTATTGGAAATTGATTAGAGAAGGTTAATCAGGAAGATCATGGATACAAAAGGATTGCTCTGTTCGGAAAGGCTAAAAAGTTGAGATTTAGAAGAATGAGAGGTGAGTGCGCATTTATGACTGAAATGAGGAAAAATTCTTTTCTTAGAGGATTGAGAGCCATTGAAACTCCTTGCCAAAGAACGTTATAGAGAGTAATTGTGAATATGTAACAATCAGCTAGATACATTTCCATTCAATAAGGGCACCAAGCATTATAGGAAAAGAGCAGGAAAGCAGATTTGAGGAACATTGGGTCAGATTCATATTTATTGTCAGAGTACATACTTGACATCACATACAACCCAGAGATTCTTTTTCCTCCAGACGAGGAAGATTTACCACTTATTGGTAGTGCAAAAAAACTGTATTCAATTAACACATGTAAACAAATTTAAAAATCTAAACAAATTGTGGTGCGAGTCTTGAGGCTCCTCTACCTCTTTCCTGATGGCAGCAGCGAGAACAGAGCGTATGCTGGGTGATGTGGATCCTTGATGATTGCTGTTGCTCTCTGACAGCAGCGTTTACCTGCAGATGTTCTTGAAGGTGGGGAGGGTTCTGCCTGTGATGCCCTAGGCTGCGTCCACTACATTTTGCAGGGCTTTACGCTCAAGGGTATTGGTTGAAGGGCTGAATGGTTTAGTTCTGTTCCAAACTCGATGTCTATGGCAAGAAGCTTTCAATATCCTGAACAGTGCTAAGTAGCTACATCTTTTTGTGAATCTAATTTTATTGGATTACTGTATATTTTGGCGTATGTCAAGTTGTGAAACCCTAAAACATTTCTCAAAGGGGGGGGGGGGGAGGTCAACATATATGCCAGATATACTTTTGAGACCTTAAATTCACCAAAAAAAATCCAGATTGACATCAATTAGGTGTATAAGTTGATGCTGGAACCACCTCGCCACCACCGGTGTCACCACTCCTCAACACCTCCCCACCACTGGACGCTGCCATAACTACTCATAACTGGGACCCTGAGGTCGCTGTTCCTGCTCCTGCCTGATAGGCCATGGTTCCTGCTTCCGCCGGGAGCACAATGTCACTCCTCCAGCTCTGTAGGCCATTTTTGTACCTACTTAATTTACAGCTTTGTTACTTGCGATTGGGTTGTTTTAAAAAAAAATCTGGGTTGTTCCTGGGAGGCCTGGACGACTGAAAAATGGGGGTGCACTTGTACTCTGGATATAACCATTAAAATTAGGCCAAAAAAAAGGGGGTTTGATCTATCTGCCAGTCAACTTATATGCTGAAATATACGGATACATGCCATCTCTTCTCTGTGCCACATTAAATAAATGCACAAAAGCAACATGAAACAGATCGCCATGTCTTCTTGCGGTTTGAAATGAGCTGCAGGTTTATCTGAAAAAAGGAACAGCATCAAGACCCAAACAGTAAGCTTCCTGGCTTTGAAGAAATTGATAGTTCTGTGAAGATATTTAATTACACCACTCGGTTAACAGGGGTCATCCCGGTGACCTTATATATAAAGCAGTCCAGAGCTGCAGTCTAGCCTTCCAGGTTCGTCTTGCAGAGAGACAAGACCGCTTAGTGTGTATATTAGTTTATTAAATTGTACTGACAATAACCACACCAGCAGTGCGAGTATAAGACAGCTTTAATAAACTAATATGTACACTAAGAGGTCTTGTCTCTCTGCAAGATGAACCTGGAAGGCTAGACTGTAGCTCTGGACTGCTTTAAATACAAGGTCACTGGGATGAACCCTGGTGACCGAGTGGTATAATTACATATCACCACAAGTTCCAAAAAGTATCTCGTGACACATGGGCATATCAGCCACTTAATGCATTTGTGTCATCAGATCCACCGCTGCAGTGTATGCTGTAACAATGAATTATATTGTCACATTCTTGCTCTTGATGCAAATTCAATCTCTCTGCCGAAAGTGCCCAGTGGCATGCAAACT
Organism: Narcine bancroftii; assembly: GCF_036971445.1. Classification (NCBI taxonomy): domain Eukaryota; kingdom Metazoa; phylum Chordata; class Chondrichthyes; order Torpediniformes; family Narcinidae; genus Narcine; species Narcine bancroftii. Next base: position 166,818,078 of record NC_091473.1, on the reverse strand, counting down.
TGGACAATTTATTAATTTTTTTTCATAGTATGCAAAAAAAAGGATTGCTAGTTACACATTTTCTTCCAATATCATTTTCTATCATTAAAAGTCAAGCTCAAGAAAAAAATCTTGAGTAATTTTAAACTGAAATGAAAGAAAAGGAACTGTGAAATATTTGAGATCAGGAAAACATTCTATCAATGCGTAGATTCATCAGCATCTGGAAGAGTGAACTAAAACAGGATATTTGGCTTGCATATCAGGAATGCCCCAACCAGACACTTGCAGTGGATGACTGTCCTGCTTTGGATTGTCAGTGATTTCTGAAATTTTGAAGCCATGATATCTCAAGTGGGCTATTGAGGTCCAGATCTTGGAGCTTTCTGATTAGTTTTGAGGGAATGATGGTGTTGAATGCTGAATTGTTGAGCCAGTAGGATGGCATTTACCACACCTGTTGCTGTGGTAGCCAAATTTGAACAGATACATGTTGCTGCTCAGATAGGAGCTGATAGGCTTCAACACCAGCCTCTAAAAATATTTCATCACTGTGGATGTGACTGCCACTAGTCAGTTATAATTTAGACAGTCAATCTTCTTGGGCACCGATATGATTGAAGCCTCTTTGAAACAGGTGGGTATCACGCCCCATCAGAGAATGATATCTGTGAATGCACTAGCTAGTTTGTCGGCACAGGTTTAGAGGATTTGACCAGGTATGCCATTCGGTACGGATGCTTTCCATAAATTCACTCTCCCGAAGGCAGCTCGTGCATCATCTTCAGATCCTGACAGTAGAGAGGACCATCGGGGGCAGTTCTTCCACATTTGGGTGATCAAATCGGGCATAAATGGCATAGAGACTGAAGCTTTATTGTCTCCAACTGCACCAGATGTACTTTTGTAGCAGGTTATGTCATTTAGGTCTTGCCACAGCTGCTGGGTATCCTTTGTTGTTTCAAATGCCTTCATTGTGGTGCTATTCAACAGAAAACTAGAAGCAGAAAGTCTGATAGCCCATGGATATAAAAATATTTATGGATAATATTATTAACATTGGATCATGTGATTGAAATAAGTGGATTCAAAAGTAATTAAATTTTCTAAAACTTCAATCTTCTGCAGGCACAGATTTAAAGAGAAACTTACCAGCTATTAAAATGGAATTGCCTTCTTCATTTTTGGAATTTGGATTGCATCCATTCAGAAGTAAAAACTGCACATTATCTATGAGACTCAATTCAACAGCCAAAAAGAGAGGGGTTTCACCTTTTAGGGTCTTCCATTCTCGTGCACGAGGCTGAGAAGCTGCAAGGAAATGAATCCTGAGTTAGAAATAAGGGTATATATATGTGTGTGTGGTACCCTATGACCATGTCCTCCTTTTGAATGGCCACCCTAGCTAAGAGTATTACATAAGGTATTAACTGTAGTGGAACACTGTATTGCAGTCATTGTACTGATTGGCCTGCCCCAGTACTGTAACTCCTCCCTCTCCAGGATTCCTAATAAAGGTGGTATTGCCCAATTTCCACCCTCAGTACTGCCTTGGAATCAGGCCAACAGCATGTAAAATATGACTGTGTTTATAGCAATTAAAGCCTATTAATCTCGACTTCTGGTCTGCTGGGTCTTATTGATAGCGCTATATTAGCAATACTGAAAACTTTAAAACTCCATAGCTAAACTTACACTGACCGCAATTCGGAAGTAGAATGTGATTGCCGCTGTGAAGTATGGTTTTATTAAGTTTTCCCATCTCATTTTTTCAATGTTCATTGCCAAAGCAAAAAATTGCAACCTCGTTCAATTCTTTGCTCTGGTTATCATACTCGAACTTGGCAATTAAAGCTAAACTGAATCTAAAGCCCCTTTTACACTCGTGTCCCGCTAAATTGGCCATTCAGTGTCCTGGGATAGGAATGACACTTTTGCTGTACACACTTGACCACTTTTAACTGGGACACTGCATGCATTCACATTTGCAAGGAGTCACCTCCGGGGTTAGGACTGTTCTACCTTCTACCAGTGACATAATAACGGATCGAGCGATTGTGGACCTGATCATTGATCTTAGATTGGAACAAAATTAAACATGTCTATTTATAGAAAATTTAAGCTTTATGTACAGCATAGTATGAGCCCTTCAGGCCCTGTTGCTGTTGTGCTGACCTATATAAAGCATTATAAGGGACCATGGGAAATTGCTAGCAATAAATAGCAATAGCGGACAATTTTGAAACAGCGCGGGAAAGTTGGTAGCACTATTGCACATGATTTATGAATATTGTGGTTAAAAAGCGATGGTGGGTATGCCCTCCCAGAATGCCGTGTGGCAGAGAAAGGGTTGTATACACAGCTGAATGCATGGAGCACTCATGGAGGGGTTTCCCTGCCACGTGCCATTCTGGGAAGTGATGTCTGCCATCACATTTTCCCCACGGTCTTGTGCCTACTAACTTTACCACACTATTTAAAAATTGTCCACTATGGCTATTTATTTCCTCTCTCCTGTTGCGACTTTCCCACGGCAAAGTTTATACCTTCATTTTAATCTTTTCTTCCTTCATGCTCCTGCACTCATGCAAAAACTTGGGTCATTTCTGTCCTAGAATGCAATTGCCCATTCTACCCTTACCTGATTGCAACGGTGGCGTCTGCAGATGCCGGGGATTGTACGAGTGGTCAAGGCCATCAATCCCCGGTGTGAGATGATGTCATCTCACACTGGATTTGAGAAGATTTTCATTCCACACTAGACCCTTTTTGGGCTGATTAGTGTTAATTCCTGGGACCACTTGCAAGTGTGAAAGGGGCTAATGAGAGATCGATTCAGGTGATTCAGGACATTATGGTCTCATTTCGGCACAAAATTGGTTGGCACTTAGTGCAGCATTTGTTTATTTACATATAACACACTCAGATTTAAAATAACAAGGTATGATACAGTAAACCAATGCATTAGAACTCTGGATCTCATTAGAAACATCTCAGTGAATTCTTGGAAATTTTTAGAAGCTAATTTTCCATTTGCCATTAAGCAGCAAAACATCAAGATACCAACATTTTCTATGAAGCAAATATTAAAAGATAAATGCTGGAAATACTAAGCAGATCATGGAGAAAGAAAAAAAGTTGATACTTAACCTGATGATTATTTATCAGAACAAGAAAAAAAAACGATTAGAATTTCATTTAGTGTTGATCATTTTAAGAGATCACCTTCTGCTGCTTCTGCCCTAATGCAACATCTTCCTCCAACCTTTCAGAAATTTGAAGAAATAATTCCCACTGCAAGAACCTGGGAAACTCCACGATCAGAGTGCAACATGAAGAGACTCGGCAGATCTTGCAACATCCCATAGGAAGTAAAGATATATAACCGACATTTCAGGTCTCTGAATGCTGGGAGACCAGCTGAATTCCTTCAGCATTTCTGTGTCTTTTTACAAACTCCCTGATCACTTTAGCAACTTCAGAGATCTGACCCTCAGAGAGCTTTTCAGAGATCGGTTTTTGGTTATAATTCTGCAATTCCTTTTTACACTGTTTCCAGCCTCATCCTTTTTATTTACATTTTTATTTCAGATTTCCAGGATCTGAATTTTTCTCCAAAGGCACCTTCTTACAACTAGCAAAGTTTTCAGATCAGTTTTATTCTTCACCTGACAAGAAATTAGAATTTATTTGTGAAAGGGACTGGGTGAAAAGTTTAGTTCCTGACAGTGAGGCAACGTCAACACATTCGTAACTAATTACACTGGGCAATAAAATATTTTCTTCCTGAACACTTTTGGGTGTATTTGATGGATTTGGGGCCGCTGATCACGAAAATCACCTTAATATTTTCCTATCACATACTATTTGTTTAAGCTATAACCTATTTATGTGATTTCCTGTCATATTTTAAGTCTACTTCAAGCAGACAAAACTATGAAGTGCAACGTGTCATTGAAAATTCATTTTGTGCCTTCTCATTTGGATGTCTTCCCTGCTGATCTTGGTGCAGTCAGTGACGAACAGGGTGAAAAGTTTCACCAGGACATTGCAACTATGGATAAGGGGTATAAGAGCAACTGGAATCCATCAATGCTAGTTGACTATTTATTGTTGGAGCCTGACACGGTAGGCATCACATGCTGAGTTCAAACGAAAAACAGTGCAAATCATTTTTAGGCCAGTTGATCATTATGCTATTAAACTTACCAAATTCAATAAAAGTTAATTTAATGTTTCTCCAACTTCCTACGTGATACGGAAAATCTGAAATTATCTTTGAGTTCACCTTGAAGTTGTCTGTCATTATAATCCCCAAATTTCTTTTCAGGAAGCAAACCTTTTGAAAATGTTTGTTGTCCAGTATTATTATTCAAAATTATTAACTACAACTCTGCTTTCAACAACTTGCTTCCAAACACATGCATCCCCAAACTCAGACACTTAAACAAGAAAATCTGCAGATGCTGGGGATCAGTGCAATACCAAAAAATGCAGGAGAAACTCACCATCCATACATAAGGAAGTAAAGGTTCCAGGCCTGAGCCCTTCATCAGGAACCTGAAGGTTTTCCAGACTCCTGACAAAGGGGGCTCAGGCCCAAAACATCGATTACCTTTGGATGCTGCATGGCTTGCTGTGTTTCTCCACCTAAACTCCGAGACACAGTTATCAACAATCTCTCCCCACCTCCCCCCTCACCAACTGTCATGATTACCTTGGAGAGTTGCTGCAAGGACCGCTTGATTTAACTGCACAGCTGCTTCATGCAGAGGAAGCCAACCTCTGTCATCTGCTTCATCAAATGCAAAGCAATGAAGGGACAGTTGGCGTACATCTGCTTCTTGACCTAGAAATTAAATGGATACCAGTCAATGTCAATAGGAAGATAACTTTTAAAATTTTTTTTTTCTTTATTCTTTTATCTATTTATTTATTTATTAAACTTTATTTATTCATTCAAAATGCAGATAAGTAACATATAATACAATAAACTAAACATGAACTATATATTTTTATAAATAAAAGAAAAAAAGAGAAGAAAAATAAAGGACCCCCCCTTTTCAGCCAACTCTCCTAAGGAGAGCCATAAAAGAAAGAAAAAAAAGAAAAATTAAGCACACATATTAAGATCTAATCAATGTAAACCAAAATGTAAATATTCTGAATATGACAACCACTTGTTAATAAAGAAACTATAGTTATCACGTGAAACATACATAATTTTTTCCATTATTAAACAATATTTCATCTCATTATGTCATCTATTAATATCAATCATATTCGTATCTTTCCATGTACTAGCAATACATTTTTTTGCTACAGATAATGCTAAATATACAAAAGCAAGTTGAAATTTATCTAATCCCAGACCTTTCAAAGGTTGCAAACTACCCAATAAAAATACTGTTGGATCTAAAAGTATCTTAATCTTATACAGGTATTCCAGAAACAATTGTACTTTCTTCCAAAAAGATTGTATACATATATACATGACCAAACCGTGTGAAAAAAAGTTCCAATACCGTTACCACATCTAAAACACAAATCTGATTCATGAAAACCATATTAAAAAAGCGACATCAATTTTTCTTTTTCTTAATATACACTGAAATGCGTTCACGCTTAATCGGACTGTTTAAACCTTGAACATTAAAAGTAGCAAACCTCAACTTTGACATATCCACTAATATTACTAAGAACTAATAATATCTATATATAAAAACTCAAAGTAACGTAAATAGGCCCTCCAATAGGAGAAAAAGAAACCACAAATTAAAGTCTAAATAAAATAAAAATAAAAAAAATAGAAAAAAAAGGATAAAGTTAAAAAAAACCCCAAAAAAACTACCAAACTAAACCAAACTTGGGTGTGGATCACCCACCAGTGGCTGATGACTAATAGAAGGGAGAGCAAATCTCTCCCTTCCCAGCCAAACAAAAAATAACAACAAGACATAAAAATAAAGTAAGAATAAGTAAGTTCCTCTATTCATCCAAGAGATTCCAAACTTGACGACCCCATTTCAGGAGAAATTAGACTGTTTCCATTCCCATTTCTCCCATTTCTACCATTTCTTCCATTTCCAGAACAACCAGATTTTTCTTTAGGAGACAATGGTGGACTAGTCTTGGTCCTCGTACATCTGGCAACGAATCAGCAAGAATCATTGCTTCACGCTCATTCTCAAAAAACCGAGATTGAAAGTCTCCACAAAACACCTTCAACATTGCCGGATAATGAAAAGTAGACTTATAGCCTTTACGCCACAGAATTTCTTTAACTGGATTAAATTGACGCCGACGCTGAATAACCTCTTGACTCAAATCGGGATTTAAAAAAAACTCTACTATTCTGAATCATTAACGGAGCTTGTCGTTGTCTCGCATTTTGCACTGCTAGACGAAGTATCGTTTCTCTGTCCAAATAATTCAAGCATCGAATTATCACGGGTCTCGGTGATTGATCAGGCGGAGGCCTTCTTCTTAAGGCTCTATGAGCTTTTTCCAATACTAAGCCTCCAGAGAAAAATTTTTGTCCCAATATTTGTGCGATCCATTCTGTAAAAAAAACGAAGAGGTCCTTGATCTTCCATACCTTCCGGCAAACCAACAATCTTCACATTGTTCCTTCTACTTTGATTTTCCAAATAATCTATTTTTCTCTCTAACTCCTTTTCACGTTCTCGCAATTCTTTAATGGATTTTTCCACCTCCATCACTTTTTCTCTATTAGAGGCCACTTGCTGTTTACATTCCAAAAAAGCAGACTGAATTTTTTTAAAATCTTCAGAAAATATTTCCATTTATGTATTAACTGTAATGAATTCTGACCTCATACTATCTTTCATTTGAGCTAACTCTTGCAATATCGGCTGAGTAACGGTACTTCACAGGTTAACTTGTAGTTCAGAAAGACCCGACCCTGTTTTCTTTAACATAGTGTCAGAACCAGATAAATGCAACTCCTGCTGCAGCTCAACAGCAGGCATTTTAACAGTTTTACTGCGTGTTTGAACCCCCAACGACGACACCCGACTTCCTCAGGGGGTTGATGCTGGTCTCCCCTCACAACTCGCTGTTGTTTCAAGAACTCACGGATAAGATCAAGCTCTTCAGATTGAAGTACTGCCTGAGTGGTTTCAAACAATGGATTCATTTTTCTGCGAGCTCCCTCTGCCGTTGGCAGACTGCCAGAATCAGGATCCACTTCTTGGAAACACGCACTTTCCTCCTGAGAACGAATAATTGCAGAGCTATCCTTCTCCTGGTGAGCAGTAATCATTTTTTTTTCAGCTGCAGTTTTTCCAGGCCCTAAATCTTCAACACTCTGTAGTTTCTTCTGTACTTGAGGTTTAATCTTTTTGCCATTAGTGGCCATAACAACTCCTTAATATTTTAAACTAAGTTTTTAAAAAAGTTTAAACTTAAAAACAAAAAATTAAAGATGGGTTCTTAAAAGTCTGGCCAGAGAGGTCAAGATTACACGTCTGAGCTCTATGCCATCTTGTCACGCCCCCCGGAAGATAACTTCAATAATTCATTCAATCTGTCAAGAACAGATATTCCAATTCTGTTCCACTGCAAAAAACATAAACTGAACTATATTGGAACACAAGGGGAATTTTATACTTTGAGTGGCTTATTCTGATGTTACCATATATGTAGGTATATAGATATAAAGGATACTGAAACATGTGGTTGATGTATCAGGTTTCATTGCATATGTGGATTCATCAGATTTCACTGTACTTATGGCTATAGAGTTTATTATTGATTTAACAGATGTTCCAGCTTTATGGATATATTAGGATAATTATGGTATATTTATGTCACATATTACTAATGTGACAGGAAATACCATAAGACATGGGAGCAGAAATAGGTCATTCAACCCATCAAGTCTGGTCTGCCATTTTCCCCACTCAGCTTCACTGACTGGCCTTCTCCCCATCACCTTTGATGCCCTGGCTAATCAAGAACTTATTAACCTCTGCCTTACATATAACTAATGACCTGGCCTCCATAACAGCCTTTGGCAGCAGATTTATCACCCTCTGGCTGAAGTCCTCACTGCATATATAAATATTACACGTGTGATAGTAAATAATGAGTATCACTATATAGTTTGAATTCTGTTGTGTTATTACTTATCTGACTTGCCTCTGTTTCCACTTCTCACTTTTGTTCATTTTATTTCTCTAAAGAAAACATTTGACCATCTCATCAGTCTCGTTCGCAATCACTCATGGTCTGATCAGAGCAATGGTCTTTGAGCAGAGATCTAATAGAAATGCCAACATCTATAAAGAATTTAAAAAGAAAGAAACTGTTTCCACTTGCTTCTCTCCAGTTTTTTCCCTATTTTTTCTTAAAGCTGAAGAGTTCAGTCATTTTGACAAAATCTGCATTGTTCCAACACAAAAACATTTTCCGTTTTTTTTAAACCATCTGTGTTCCTTTACAATGATTGCATCATCCTTAGAAAATCCACACTGCTTGGCCCTGTAATCCAAATATTTGTTGTCAAACACCACAATTCATTAAAAGAAATGGCATGGACTCACTAAGGTTAATGATCTATTTGTGTCTTTGTTTGCCCAATCTCTCATTTCATTTAAAGACCTAAAGTTTTAAATATACCTCCCTGTCTTCTAGCATAATTTTCAAATTTTAATATCATTCCTTCCTGGTCCATGTCCAAATTATTCAGATGTAGAATGAATGGAAGTGACCCTGAGAACAGAACCCTCTGAAGAACTGCCTGCAACGAATCATTTTCTCTCATGATCCATGTGGCACTTTGTCAAAGATGTTCCTATATATACATACACACACCACCTTCATCACAATTTTTCCATCTATCATACCCATTATTTTCACATTGCATTAATTAGCGTCTCATGTTTTAAGAGGTCATCAGAATTAATTGAGAACTATTTTAATTTTTTCCAACTAACATGAATTTATTACAGAGAGCCTCAAAGCATTTATCAAAGTGGGGGATAAGAATCATACATATAAATTGCATCACAGTGTGTTAAAATATTCGGAAATACATTCAAAGCAAACCAAATTCTTTGTGGCCATATATGCATTGTTGCACATATTCTCATTAACAAATACAGCAGGAAAAGGTGGGAGAATGTATTCTGTCCTGTGGAGATGTGTTTGAATGACAAGTGTTTCCGATGTTCGATGGAAAATGATTCAATACAAAACCACTTTTTAAACTTTTTCATTCCTCACGAGCAGCTCAACCAACAAACTGGGTAAGAAGTGTTTCTGAAGGTGAACTAAGATTCATAAAACATATTTAAACTTTGCTTGATCTTACATTTCCTGACTTTACCGTATATGTCGGCATTTAAGACGAATTTGAACCCTAAAAATGTCATCCCAAAACCAGGGGTCATCTTATATGCCAAGTATAAAATACAAACCTTAATATCCTGTGGTTTAGAGTGTTCCCTGTGGTGATGAAGAACAGCATAAAACTCCTACGGTCCTACCACTAAATATTTTTCTACTGAAACTTGCGTTTGGGAAGCTGGATTAATAATAATGTTATTAAAACAACACAAATGTATTGTAAACGTGTCTAATGTACCTTAAAATAACAGCATGGGAAGCACGGTTGGCACCGCGGATAGTGCAACGCCAGGGATTGGGCCTGGAGTTCAAATCCTACGCAGTCTGTAAGGAGTTTGTACATTCTCCCTGTGTCTGCATGGGTTTTCCCCAGGGGGTTCAGTTTCCTCCCACTGTTCAAAACTTTCGGGGGGTGCTGGTTAATTGGGTAAAAATTGGGCAGCATGGACTCATGGGCCAAAATGGCCTGCTGCCAGCCTAAATGTCCAAATTTAAATTAAAAAATGTAAGCACCACAAAGCTAACAGTCACTATTTTCAACAACTGATGAACAGTAACAACCAGGGTTCCAGGGTGCATTCGGTTTACACTGTTTCAACGTACTTATAAACTTTTAAAGACAGGGTTTCTTGGAAAGGCTCAAGGTTTCACTCCTTCATGAACACCAACACTTTCTCTGCGTGGACATTAATCGCCAACTACCATAAGGCCCTATCATGGCTCCAACTGATAAACAAAAGAAATATGAAGCAAGTTTTAAGGTAAAAGTGGTAGCAATCGCCAAGGCCCACAAAAACTGCTGACAATGCAGTGTAACAGAGAAGATGGTACGAGATTGGAGATTGAAGGAAGACTTACTAAGGAGTAAACCCAGGAATAACTCCAGATCGGCATTTAACACCATCATCCCATCAAAACTCATCAGCAAACTTTAACACCTGGGACTCCACATCTCACTGTGTAATCGATTATGGATTTCCTTACATCCAGACCACAATCAGTGAGGACGGATAAGAACATCTCCTCCACAATCTACACCAGTTCGGGAGAGCCACAGGGCTATGTTCTTAGGCCCCTGATCTACTCGCTATACACGTTTAACTGTGCGGTTTGGGGCAACGACAACACCATCTACAAATCCACTGACGATACCAGTGGGTCGTATTAAAAGGGGTGATGAGTCAGCATAGAGGAGGGAGATTAAAAACTTGGCTGAATGGTACACCAACAACAACCTCTCACTCAATGTCACCAAAACCAAAGAGGAGATTGTTGACTTCAGGAAGGGAAAACCAGAGGAGTACAATCCAGTGATCATTGGGGATCAGAGCTGGAGAGGGTGAGCAAATTTAAGTTTTTGGGAGTCACTATCTCAGAGGATATTTCCTGGACACAACACACCAATGGTATCGTGACGAAAGCTCATCAGTGCCTCTGCTTCCTCAGGGGTTTGCAGAGGTTTGGCATGAGACTGGAAAATTTCTATAAATGTGTGGTGACCAGATGCATCACAGTCTGGTATGGGGATATAAATACCCAAGTGTAAAGCCCTGCTAAATGTAGTGGACACAGCTCAGGTCATCACAGGTAAAACCCTCCCCACCATCGAGAACATCTACAGTGAATGCTGCCATCAGAGAGCAGCAGAAATCATCAAGGATCTAACACCATCCAGCACATGCTCTGTTCTTGCTGCAACCATCAGGAAAGAGGTACAGGTGCCATAAAACTCACACCATGAGGTTCAGGAACAGCATATGTATATATTGATCAGTTGGGCACATCCATTGGCAGAATGTACCTGTGGCTCCTCCCACAGGCTCCAGAATGAAGGTGACTGTTCCACAGCCCCCTCCCCAGTGCAGGACATTCAAGCAGCATGGACATGCCTTTGTTCTAAAGCTAATAAAAGCCTATCAGTTTGTTCAACTTCAGTCTTTTGGACCCCTCCACCATCAGACTCCTCAACAACAAACTCAATCAGGGATATATTTAAGGACTCTTACTTTTTCCCCTTATTGATTGTTTTTTCCAATCTCTTCATTGCACAGACAGTTTGTTTACACTTCTTTATTTGCTTACATGTATAGGTTGAGACCATTGTTTTTGCACTGCCAATAAGTGGGAATTCTGCCTCGCCCAACAGGGAATAGAACTTTTTTTTGGGCAATTCTTTATTTATCGCACTATGAATCATATCAACCAATATATTTACAGATGCATCTCTTTAAATATTCACAGTGACATTTTCTCTTTTTTTTCCCCATCCCTCCCTTTCCCCTTCCCATCCCCCTCCAAAAACAGTAAATATTGAACATATAAAATACAATAAAACAATATCTTTATACAAAAGGAATACAAACAAAAAAGACGTATCATCTACTTATTCACATTAAATCTGATCGTATTTATCTTCTTATCATTTTAGGTGGTGGTGGTCTGAGGCCTGCTCTTTCTGTTATGTTCCATATATGGTTCCCAAGTTTTTTCAAACATTTTAACTTTGTCTTTTAAATTATATGTGATTTTTTTCCCCAATGGGATATATATTCCATTAATGTTTATAGTCATATAGTCCAACGTGGCCATCTTATATCTTTATTTTCACTTCTTTTCTGCCTCTTCACCACCTCCATCCCTTTTTTCCATCCCGTTTTTAAGTTTTCCTTTCTAATCTCAATATATGACAATGCACTTAAGACATGAAATACCCGAACAATCCCCACAAGCAACAACACTTTAACCCCAAATGAACCTCCCCTCCTTGGATTGCCCCTTGTCCCTTGACGGCAACCACAACTCCCCTTTCCATTCGGTTTGCGAACTTACTCGCAAACATCAATCGATTTCGCAGTGACCATTATTCTCCCACCCCAGAGAACACTATTTTCCTATACTTATAACAAAGCTCTCTCTCTTTTTTCCCCTTCTTCCCCTTCGCTTATCCATCTTTAGATCTTTATATATACATTATCTTTACTTTATATTTTAACATATTTTTGTATATTTTCTTGCCGGTCATCCTTCTTGTCACTCCTCCTCCTCTCTTCTCCTGTCCTGCAAATGTTCAGCAAATTCTTGGGCTTTCTTTGGGTCCGAGAACAGTCTATTCCATTTACCCAGGAATAAATACTTTGAGTACTGCTGGATGTCTTAATATAAAGTTATAACCTTTCTTCCATAAGATTGTTTTCACCGTGTTGAATTCTTTCCTCCTCTTTAAAAGTTCGAAGCTTATGTCGGGGTTAAAAAAAAAATTGTCCCTTATATTCCAATGGCTTATTGTCTTCTCTAACCTTTCTTGCCTGTTCCAGTATGTTCTCTCTTGTCGTATATCTTAGAAATTTTACCGATATGGATCTCGGTTTTTGATGTGGTGGTGGTTTCAGTACTAGTGCTCTATGCAACCTTCGATTTCTATTTCTTCATGTGAACTGTCATTCCCAGCACCTTCAGGCTCCATCCTTTTATAAATTCCTTCATATCTGACCCTTCTTTGCCTTCTTTCAGGCCCACTATTTTTATGTTGTTTCACCTACTGTAGTTTTCCAATACATCAATTTTTTGTGACAATAAATCTTGTGTCTCTTTAATTTTTTTTGCTCTTTTCCAACTTCCCTCTTAAATCATTTATCTCCATTTCTACAGCAGCTTCTCATTCCTCCACATTTTCTACTCTTTTCCCTATTTCAGTCATGGCCAACTCTAAGCTTTGCATTCTGTCTTCAGCTCTTGTCATTTTTCTTTTGATTGAACTAAATTCTAATGATAGCCATTCTTTTAATGACCTAATTTGTTCTTCGAAAAAGGCTTTACCTAAACTTTGTCCTTCTATTTTACCTTCTTCTTTCCTTTGAAATTCTTGGTCTTCTTCCGTGTCTGTATCTATATCTGTGTCATCTTATTCTTTTCTCTGTATCTGTGTTATCTTCATCCTTCTTTGGTGAGCTGCTTCTGTATCCTTGCTGGCCCTCCAGCTGCTATGTCTCCTGCTGTTGGGCCTCCCGCTGCAGGTCGACCCGTTGTTAGGCCTCCTGCTGCAGGCTGACCCACTGCTGGGCCCCCTGCTGCAGGCTGACCCGCTGCTGGGCCTCCTGCTGCACTTTGTCCCCCTGCCAGTCGCCCCGTTGCCACTCACTCTCTTCCAACTCTTCATTCTCTTTCTCACCACTCTTTTTTTCTTTTTTCTTGCTTACTTCTCCCAGCCAAACGCCCCAATACTGGGCGTCTCTCAGCTGGCCGCTCCCCAGCTGAGTCTCCCTCCCGCCAGCATTAACCTTTTCTTTTACTTGCACACTGTGCATGCGCAACTCTTCATGCATGCGCAGTTGCGCACCTCTTCTTGGCTCAGAGAGCCATTTTTAAGTCCACTGGTCGGGAAGACACTGCTCCTCTGGGGACTCACCAACATCGGAGATCGGCCACTCCTCTCCACAGTGGCTCTCTGCTCCGATGTGCAGGTAAGGCCTTCTTCTTTCTTCTCCAGTGATTTTCATTCTTCCCTTTTCTCTGTTATTCTTACTTTCTCTCTTTTGGGTGCCATCTTCTGTCTCTTCTCTGTAACTTTATTTTTCTCTTCCTGTATTTTATGTGTATTGAGCTCGGTTTTTTCATACTTTTTTTCCTTTTCTCTGGAGAGGGCTGGTTCCACTCGACCAGCCACTTCTCCATCATGTGACTCCCCTAGGAAATAGAACCTTAAGGTTGTATGTGATGTCAGAGAATAAATAAATAAATCTGAAATCTGAGAGGAGGCAATGCACACTGGCTGATTCTGGAGAAGGACACAGCAGACGTGGTCAATGAGCAGCAGCAAAATGGATATGGGATGCTTGGTAAAGGACTATTGGGGCAAGAAGCACTCAGCAGTAACTGCCAGACTTGGCGTAGTCTTATACAGCAAGTAGAGCTCAAAACCTATATTTTAAGTGGAAAGTCTGGGGGTCGCCTTAAACATCCAGTCATCTTATCCACCGACATACAAGGCAAAAAAAAAAGATCTAATCCTAACAGTGAAATATTGTTTTTCAATTAAATACAGACTCACTAGAGATTTTTTGAACTTAAAATGTTTAGTTTCAAATCATACTTTTATTAATTCACCTGTCTTTATTGCTTCAACAATCTTCCTGTTCTCTTTGCTTTGCGAAGACCTGCACACAAAAGTGAAATTATAAATTCATTGGTATGATAGATAAAGATTAAAAATTTCATAATAATTGATATTGAATTATTAAATTACTTATTTTGTACTGTTAGTTAAACTGTTGAAATTGCAATAATGGTTAATTATCCCTGCTGCAAAATTATCTCTGTTCAATATTTTAAAATGATTTTTATGAAAATATTAATTTTGATAGATAGACAGATAGGGTGATTCTGATCGGAATTTATATCCTTCCCGATGCCTATTACAAATAGAGCTGCATGATGCGGTTAGTAAACAAGAGACGGCCCAAACCAATGCACTACAAATCTTAGTCAGTGACTTTAACTAGGCCTGTGTCAAGAACACCCAGCCCTCAGATCCTGATGAGTCCTGGCCAAACTACAGACCACACTGGAGAAATATGGAAGAGTTTCTGGTTACAAAATTAATTTGGGAAAAAAAATGAAATTATGCCACAAACAAATTCTGATTATGAAAGATTTCAAAAAGTAAGTTGGTTTAAATGGAAATTTGAAGGAATTAAATATTTAGGAATAAGGCTAAATAATAACTTTAAAAATTTGTACAGTCTTAATTATCTACCTTTGAAAAGATAGAAGAGGATTCACAAAGATGGAAAAACTTGCCTATTACTTTAGTCAGGAGGGTTAACTGTATGAAAATTAAAGTGATGTCGAGATTGCAAAAACTCTTTGAGTCGTTGCCTATACCTTTGTATAATTTTTTAAAAGATACTCAATGGACATATAAGACAGTTTCTTTGGAATAATAAAATACCTAGGATCTCCATGGAGAAACTGACGTAGGAATATAAATTGGTGGGATTAAGAGTGCTGGATTAAAAAAATTATGAGGCAACCCAGGCAGGGTTCTGTGGTGCACACAATAATCAAGTTGACATGATGGAGTGATTAAATGGCTTTAATTACCAAAAACTTGAGCATTACTGATACACTACTTGGCAAGGTTCCAGGTATAGGAGCAAGGATGTTGGGGAGGGGGGGAGAGGGTGGGGGGCAGCAAGTCTGGGCATGCCAGCCTTTATTGGGAAATCTGGGGAGGAGCCAAGGGAGGGGTTAGGTAATGTCAAGTAGGTTCAGTCCGGCCAGTCCATACATCTATCCAAATGGCTTTCACCACATTCACCCCTTCTTTGAAGAAGAAAGATGTCCCTCATGGATCCAAATGGGATTACGTACAGTGAGGGATGAGGTGGCAAAGGATTTTATTGACAAATGGAATGTCAAATTAATAACAAAAAAAAGGATAACCTCATTTTAATACATATGATTAAAATTTGGTACAATATTAATGTGTATTGGGGGAAAAAGTGGGGATAGCCACCAAAAGAACCACTATGCCAGAATTAATTATTGCCCATGAATTTTGGTAGTAAAATTCTAAACATTTGATATGAAAAGGGAATTAGGCATATTGAAGATTGTTTCAAGGAAGGACTACTTATGTCCTTTGAACAATTAATACAGAAATATGATTTGTCGAATGAAACCTTTCACTGCTTCCTAAGTTAAGGCCCCTCTCGAGAGAAAGGTGGGGTCCCACAATGGCCCCAGCCTCAAGTAATGAGGTGGAAGGGATGCTTCAGCTAGGAAACGCACTCAAATTTATATCTAGGATATATTTTGTTCTCTAAGGCTAAAGTGATAAGCCAGACCTCCAAAAGTCGAGAGAGAGGTGAGAGTTGGAGAAGTGTTGGTCTGAGAAGTGTTGGTCTGATTGGTATTTGGAATCAATGCGAGATGTGGATTGGTTCAATGCAATTTTCTACATCAATTAAGATATAGGTAAGACCTATGAAAAACTACAAAAATCAAAATCTGAAATTTCTGCAATGTGCTTTAGATGTGATATTGAAATAGGAACCTTTTTACATTCTACCTGGTCGTGTATGAAGTTAAGACCATTGTGGCATAATATTGTTGAAACACTAACAAGAGTAACAGGAGTGACCTTTCCATGTGACCAGGAGCTGTACCTTCTGGGTAACCGTATGGACGAGAGCTACAAACTCACTAAATTTCAGATTTGCTTTGTTAAAATAGCTCTGGCTGTAGTTAAAAAGTGAATAGCAATCATTTTGAAATCTGACTCTCTCCTTCTTATTGCCCAATGGGCCGGGGAGTTACGTAGTTGCATACCCAAGGAGAAAATCACTTATAACTTAATGAATAAATATAATACATTCGTTAAGATATGGCAATTGTACTTGAATCATATAGGAGTCCCATTATAAATATGACCCTTTCACGTATATAACGATTTGATATCCCCATAAAAGAATTTTAAATATAACTGACGGTATGTGAAGTTATATTTTTTGCATTTGTGGGAGGGAGGAGGAAAGAGGGTTGGGGAGGTGGGGGAGTTTTTGTAAACATTTAATATATTTGACGTGTATAAAAGTTTAAAGATTGAATGAATATATTAATGGAAAATGAAAATAATTAAAAAAAAGAACACCCTGCCCATCTATCACCAACATGTAACTTGCTGTACCAGAGGTCCCAGCACATTTGATTACTACTACACCATGGTAAGGAAAGTATACTGTTCTTTCCCAAGACCACATTTTGGTGAGTTGGATCACCTGGCTGTGCTCCTTCTGCCTTCATAGAGACAGAGCCCAAAAAGAAAGGCTTCAGAGAAATTGGTTGCAGGAGTCTGAAGAGCTGTTACAGGACTTCCTTGAGTCAGCAGATTGGGCGGTGTTCAAGGACACAGGTAAGGATCCAAACGATTACACCAGGGCTGTCAAAGACTTTATCGAAACAGATGTGCACGAGTGTGTCCCCATCAAATCGTTCAGGGTTTTCCCCAATCAGAAGCCCTGGATAATCAATGAAATCTGGAACCTGCTGAGAGCCAGATCACAGGCATTTAAGTCCAGAGATCCAGATCAATACAGAAGAAACAGGTAAGACCTATGAAAAGCCATCTCCCAGGCGAAGTGGAGATTCCGGATGAAAACAGAAAGAACAAAGAATATCCACAGTTGTGGCAGGGCCTAAAGGCCATAACCTGCTACAAAGCCAAATCCAGTGCAGTAGCAGATGGCAAAGTTTCACTCCCAGAGTGTCTTATACACCTGATATGACCACAATAACAGTGAAGAACCATTCCTCTGCACCTCCACATCCCCTGATGATCCTATTCTGTCCGTATCCGAGGATGACGTGCATGCTGCCTTCAAGAGAGTGAAGCCGAGCCAAGCATCCAGTCAGGATGGAGTACTCGGCCGAGTATTAAAAATCTGTGCTAACCAACTTACGAATATATTAATGGATACCTTCAGCATCTCATTCCAGCAGAGCATGGTACCCACCTGTTTCCAATAGGCATCAATCATATCGGTGCCCAAGAAGAATAAAGATGCATTCATCAGGATGCTCTTTATCGACTACAGTTCGACATTTCACACCATCATCTCCTCAAAGCTGATCAGCAAACTCCAAGACCTGAGACTCAATACCCCATTGTGAAATTGAATCATGGATTTCCTCACCTCCAGACCACAATCAGTAAGAACATCTCCTCCACAATCTCCATCAGAACCAGAGAACCACAGGGCTGGGTTCTTAGCCCCTTGCTCTACTCAATTCACACCTATGACTGTGTGGCTCAATATGACAATAACACCATTTATAAATTTGCCGACAATACCACGGTACTGGATTGTATATAAAAAGTGATGAATCCGCATACAGGAAGGAGATTGAAAACTTGGGCTAAATGGTGCATCAATAACAACCTCGCACTCAATGTACGGAGCTGATTGTTGACTTCAGGAAAGGGAAAGCCAGAGGTGTATGATCCAGGGATCATTTGGGGATCAGAGATGGAGAAGGTGAGCAAATGTAAGTTTTAGGGAGTCACTGTCTCAGAGGATCTTTACCAGACCTAACACACTAATGGCATCATGAAAAAAGCACGTCAGCACTTCAACTTCCCAGGAGTTTGCAGATGTTTGGTACGACACCAGAAACTCTATCAAATTTCTACAGATATGTGGTGGAAAGTGTGCTGACCAGCTGCGTCATGCTTATGGGGACACCAACACCCCTGAGCAAAATGCCCTCCAGAAGGTAATGGACACAGTTGAGTACATTACAAGCAAAACCCTCCCAGCCATCAAGAACATTTACAGGGAATTCTGTCATGGGAGAGCATCAGCAATCATCAAGAATCCACACCACACAGCACATGTTCCATTCTCGCTGCAACCATCTGGAAAAAGGTATAGGTGCCACAAGACTCACATCATCTCGTTCAGGAATAGCTGCTACCCCTCCACCATCAGACTCCTCAACAACAAATTCAATCAGGGACTTATTTAAGGACTCATACTTGTGCACTTTATTGATTTAAAAAAAACTCTCTGTATTGCACAGTTTGTTTACATTTTGTTATCTGTTTACAGTTCTTTATTTGTTTGCATGTGGACATTATGCAGTTTTCTTTGGACTACCATTAAGTGGTAATTCCGTCTCACAGGAAAAAAGAATCTCAGGGTTGTATGTGGTATCATGTATGTACTCTGACAATAAATCTGAAAACATCCAGATATCAGCAAACACTAAAATTCCAAATTTCAACATCACCCAATATTGTTTGCTGGATCTAATTTCAAGCTAGAGAAAATCTGTTGCTTTTTGAGGCATTTAAAACGATGTAGAAAAATGTGACAGAACTCTTTTGATAGGTAAAACATCTGCTGCTGTGCTCTGCATATTATGATCAGGTTCAATCCTTGGGCAGTTGTAGGGAGAGTGGTTGTGGTGGGGAGTGGGGGGGGGGGTTCGGTGGGGAATGGGGAATGTGAGAATTATTCTTAGCAGAATTTTTCCAGTAAAGTAACATTTCATTTCATTGGCAATGACCTATTGCAAGTTATGATTTCTGTGAGTGGAAATATCTAGAGGAGCCACTGCTTAAAAAGTCTAAAACTCCTTACTATCATCCTACAGAGTCGTGGGGTTAAACAGCATAGTAACTGAACCATAGAACATTACAGCATAGAAAACGGGCCATTCAACCCTTCTAGTCAGCACCGACCATTATTTCACTAGTCCCACTGACCTTCTCCCATTCCATCACCATCCAGAACTCTCCCATCCACATATCTATCCAATTTATTCTTAAAATGTAAGAGTGAGCCACATTTACCACATCAGCTGGCAGCTTATTCCACATTCCCACCACTCTCTGAGTGGAGGTTCCCCCTAATGATGCCCTTAAACCTTTCACCTTTCACCATAAAGCCTCGTCCTCTTGTATTTATCTCTCCTAATCTAAATGGAAAGAGATAACTCGCATTTACTCTGTCTATACCCCTCATAATTTTATAAACCTCTGTCAAATCGCCCCCCATTTTTCTACGCTGCAAGGAATGAAGTCCTAAACTGTTTAATCTTTCTCTGTAACTCAACTCCTGAAAACCCAGCAACATCCTAGTAAATCTTCTCTGCACCCATTCAATCTTACTGATATCCTTCCTGTAGATAAGCAACCAGAACTGCACACAGTACTCAAAATCTGGCCTCCCAATGTCCTATACAATCTCATCATAACACCATAACATAACCCTTGGCCCAACTCATCAATGCCATCTTAGGTGTCCCATTTGCCTGCACTTGGTCCATAATACTCTAAACAACCTATTTGTAAACATGTCCAAATGTTTGTTTTAAACATTGTTATGGTAAAGGTTCCATTATTGTCACGTAATACCACATGTAAAATGTAACAAGCATGAAATTCTTTTGGCAGCTTGTACTGTATACCCATTATCATTTTTGTGAAAATTCACAGGCCCCTTTTAAATCTCTTCCCTTTTACCTTAAATCTATGCCCTCTAGTTTTAGAGTCCCCTACTTTGAGAAAAGGTTACCCCTCAGCCTCCTTCACTCTGGGCAATGAAATCCCAGCCTATCTGGTCTGTTCTCATAACCCAAGCTCTCCAGTTCCAGCATAATTCTGGGAAATCTTTATTTCACCCTCTCTTGCTTAATCACATCCTTCCAACCAGAACTCAATATTCCCCAACGTCTTACACGTTTATAACATGATATCCAAACTCGTACACTATCCAATGAAGGCAAGCATGCAAACGCCTTCTTCATTTCCTTGTCGATTTGTATCACTTTCAGAGAACTATGTATTTGTAGCCCAAGATCTCTCTGTTCTACAGCACTTCCCAAGGACTGTGCATGTAGGTTGCAGACATTATTTGACTCACTATCACCAGGAAGAAATAAAACGAGTGACAAATACTTATTTGATCTGAGACACACGATTTATTTTGTTGCTGGTGTAACTGCGAAATAAACCAATTTTGAAGGGAAAGATAACAGTATTTATGTAGCAAACCCGAATAACTTCTAAAATAACAAGGCTACAATTAGTGAAAGATGTGACTTGACATAAGGAAAAGTCAAGATATTATAACAAGGTACCTGAGATCCTGCACCTCAGAGGAGGAAGTGGAAGAGTCTTGTGTACAAATTCCATAAAGACTTTGTTCTATTGCATGCTGCATTACTTCATCTTCCCATCCTTCATCTGTTGTAGTCAGATTCATGATCAATTACTGGTCAGATTCTCTGAAGTTTCTCCTTCCATCCAATAAAACAAAAAGAGTAGCAGTCCTGAGGATTCATGAAAATCAAGGTGATCAGTTCTGCTCACACTTTCCTCCCTTAGCTTTAAATGGTTTCACTCCCCATTACTATAATCAATGCTCTTCAACTCCTCCATCAATAGCATTATATCATTATTCATATTTATATCCCCCTTTGGTGCTCATATTTCAGGAGAGGGTGAAGCAAAGACCTAAAAGGCTGAATTGAAGGAGATCAACCTGGCGATGCCTAGAAGAATTTGGTAAGGACCATCACTTGCAATACTCTGAAAGGACTCTGCTATTTAAAAGTTATGAGAAGAGTGACCTTGGAGGCCACAAGCAAATTTCTGTAGCTTCTGAGGCCAATGTCTTGGGCATTCTCAAAAGGGGATTGCACATTTTCATTGCTAAATATGTGTCTTGGATATGGGAGCAATGGGGTTAATGAAAGATCTCGTTGCTGTCGGTCAACGTTCAGGGCTTGTGATTGAGTAGGAGAGCAGGGTAACTTCCCGTGGAAGGAAAGGGTGGCTTCAAGAAAGACTGATGCAGGAAGAGGGTTTCAGACCAGGTAATGTGGGTTGGAGAGTAGGGATCAGGACACCCATCATTACTCTGTGGAGTAGCTTGATATAATTGCATCATTGCTCACTGACAGCCTCTTCTGTCGTTGCTCCCTCAATACACCCTCATTGTGCTTTGCATACTATGACCAGGTTCAATCCTTGGGTAATTACAGGGAGAGTGGTGGTGGGTAATGGGGTCACACCTACTACTTACCACACCCACAGCAGTAAAGGTTGAAGGGCAATCCCGGTGGATACCCTTTACAGTCTGTAAGAGGATATGCAAGAGAAGGAAGAACTCATGATGTCACTGAAACCTGAGTCATTTATAGTTTGCTGCTCGTCTAGTTACTTATGATGAAAGACGACGACGGTTCAGAAAATCCATTTCTGTTAGCACCAAAACTAAGAGATAATTTTTTAAAAACAGGAAAACTTGATATTTATAAATAGTTTTCACTTCTAAATCCAGAGGAGCAGTTTCATTTGCTCTATATATATTTGGTAATTGGCCGCAAACATCATTGACTAGTTACTGGTTTATCCTGACCACTAAACAGAAGGACTACCACAACTTACAGGGATTCTTAAAATTAAGCAACTCACCTTGCGTTTCTTCACTCAAAACAGAACCAGGAGCATGACTGTTGTTTTCACTCACTGTCAGACACTGACTCAGCAAACTGTTAAAAATAACACCACTGACCTTTGCTATCTGCTTGTCTGCCTCTTTCAGTATTCACTCTCAAGGGAAATCATTCAAGTCACAAGTCGGAAGGAGAGAATTGAAAAGGGAAAAATATAGTCAAGGGAAAAATACTGTACATGTTGAATATATGAAATAAAACAGAAAATGGTTAAAAAAAAAGCATGTCTGGCTGGAAATAGGAGCATCTGTGGAAAGAAAAAAAGAGTTAATATTTCTAATGACATTTAATCAAAATGGGAAACGCTAAGGATTTATAAAAATGTCAGGAATTTTTGGGTCTGCCATATAAACCAAGACATTGTGACGGCACGCCATTAGGCAGGCAAACCGGCCCTACATGTCACACACATGGCGGGGCAGCTGGCCAAAATGGCGCCATCGGGGTTTCTTCCCGACCTTGGCACCAGGCTTAGAAGCCCACACTCTGCAGCCCACGTGACCCCGATGGTCTCAGGGCCCACGGCGCGGTTCTCAGCCAGGTCCAGGCTGGGAGTAAAAAACAGCCAGGCAGACCTCAGTAAATCAGTTTTGCTCACTGAACTCAACCCGTTTGGTTGTGGAGTTATTCAGTAAGCAGAGAAGCCGTCACTAAATTTGGTGAATCCAACGGGTTCAAATGCCTTTGAACCCAATATGAACGACTCTTTGATCAATGCTATAGCCATCAAGCTTCTTGAGTTCTGGGTTCAGGAGCCTGAGACCTGGTTCAGCCATGCAGAGACTCAATTTCACCTCCACCAGATATTATCAGATGGGTCCAAGTTTTATCATGTGGTCGCTGCCCTCAACCAGACCACCGCCAAACGAGTGCTGCACCTCGTTCCGCACCCTCCCGCAGAAGATAAGTACATGACCATCAAGTGAGTGCTCACCGACTCCCTCGGCCTCTCCAGGCGCCAGTGTGCTGCTCGGATGCTTCACCACGACACCTTGCGATATGGGTTCTATCTTGTTCATGGATGAGATGCTTGTGCTCATGGGCGATCACACCAACTGCCCACTCTTCAAGCGCATCTTCCTTGACTATATGCCTGAAGACATCCGGTCGTTACTGTCCCAGGAGAGCTTTGATGATCCCAGGAAGGTCACTCAAAAAGCTCAGGAGCTATGGCTTGAATGATTCCTAGAAGGCTTGGTAGTCCAACTGGTTAAGAGCCCCGGACATGACCATGCCAAGCCTTCCCCTAGCGCTGTGGAGGAACACTCGGCCCCTGCAGGGGCCTCAAAGAGTATAGCCAGAAGCAAGCCATCCACTTCAGGCTTCTGCTTCTTCCACCAGCACTGGGGAGCCAAGGCTTGGAAGTGCCGTCAGCCCTGCTCGTTCCAGGGAAATGAACAGGCTGGCCTCTGTTAATGGCTGCGGCGGCTGGCCAACAACACAACCTTCTCTACCTGCGAGATGCAATCAGCGGCCAACACCTCCTCATCAACACCGGGGCCCAGATCAGCATCATCCTGGCCACAGCCATCGAGTCCTGGATCCGGCCTCGAGGACCTCCATTCCGTGCAGCCAACTCGATGGAGATCTGAACGTATGGTAACAAGACTGTCCACTTCCAGCTCGGCCAGCAGAATTCTCATGGAGGTTCACCATTTCATCCCTCCAAATCTCCATCCTGGGTGTCAACTTCCTCCTCGCCCACAGGCTCCTGGTCGATCCCCAAGGTAGGTGACTTGTCGATGTCCGTACCTTCCAATCCATCCATCTCAACGCCTCCTGCACAGAGCAGCCACAGATGGCCACGGTCAGTGCACCCAAGGATGAGTTCATTGTCGGCCCCTTACCCATTTCCCGAGGTAACCATTACCTTTTCACGGTGGTAGACCGCACCACTCGCTGGCCTGAGGCGATTCCAATGCCATATGCCTCCACGGGCTCCAGCTTCTGAGCACTTTTGACCGGTTGGGTTGCCTGGTTCGGCGTCCCGACCCACCTCACCTCCTACATCCCCGGTGAGCTGTATTCTGCAGAATATGTTTTTATCACAGTTCCCCTCCACGCTCTGGGCACAGCTTGCCAACACGCTGAGAATCGAGCTGCATCACACAACGGCCTATCACCCACAGGCCAATAGACTGGTTGAGCGATTGCACCACCACCTTATGTCGGCACTTATGGCCCGCCTCACCAGCCCCGACTGGGTGGATGAGCTGACTTGGGTACTCCTGGGCATCAGCTCAACACCCAAAGAAGACCTGCAGGTGTCATCAGCCAAGCTGGTCTACAGTGCACTGTTAGCCCTGCCCGGTGAGTTTATCAATGCAACTCACAGCCCGCAACAGTTTACTTCCCCACCTTTGGGCTCAGTTGGACTCCTTCACACCCCCACAACAGCCCAGACATGGCACACAGGCCTCCTACATCCCCGGTGAGCTGTATTCTGCAGAATATGTTTTTATCAGGCGAGGCCCATCCACAGCACCCCTTCAAAGACTGTACGAAGGGCCGTACAGAGTCATCCAGTGTTCAGGATCCACTTTCACAGTGGATATCGGTGGTAAAATGGAACTGTTTACTGTGGACAGATTAAAGCCAGCACACAACGAGCTAGTGGTCGCGACTCAACCCAAGGAGCGAGGCCTCCTGGCAAAAAAGGACCTTGGCACCAGTTCTGGAGGGGGGGGGGGGCTGTGTGGCAGCAAGCCATTAGGCAGGTGAACGGACCCCGCAGGTCACGCAGGCGGCGGGGCAGCCAGCCAAAATGATGCCGTCAGGGGTTTCTTCCCGACCTCAGCACCAGGCTTAGAAGCCAGCACTTTGCAGCCCACATGATGCCCTGATGGCATCCGGGCCCACGGCATGGTTCTCAGCCAGGTCCGGGCTGGGAGTATAAGAACAGCCAGGTAGACCTCGCTAAATCAGTTTTACTCACTTAACTCAACCCGTTTGGTTGTGGAGTTATTCAGGAAGCAGAGTAGCCACTGCTACATCAACTTTTATACCCTTAATCTTAGAATCTTGACTTATTAACTCTGCTAAAGGTTCATTTGCTAAAACAAACAAACCTGGAGAGAAAGGACATCCTTGTCTACTTGATTAGACAATGTAAAACCAGAAGAAATTTGTCCATTAGTTACAACTTTAGCAGAGGGATTTTTATATAAAGTGAAATCCCAATTAATAAACGTAGGTCCTGTAGCGCGTCGAATGACTTGTAGACTTAATCCAAGGCTTTTATTACCAAAAGACTGGAGCGTAGTACATTGAGGTCGACCAGTCCAGACTGACCTGGGTCTGGTTAGGAGCAGCACCTTATGACCTGGCCAGTAGGTGGGGCTACGGCTGTCAACCAATTATTAGCGCTATATACAAATATATACAGAGGTGATAGGATCCCATTCACCCCCTCTTTAAGAGGACACCAAGGTAGCTAAAAAAAGGGGCGGGGGATTCGTTACAGAATGGTGGTTTTTCCTGTTCTTAATAGACTGTAGTCTGTATGGAGGGGAACAGCAATGGTACACTCTTTCTTTGGACTCCAAAACATGGGGAGGATAGCATGCAGGGGTTACAGGCTGTAACGGTTGGGTGGCCTAATCGTCC
Organism: Narcine bancroftii; assembly: GCF_036971445.1. Classification (NCBI taxonomy): domain Eukaryota; kingdom Metazoa; phylum Chordata; class Chondrichthyes; order Torpediniformes; family Narcinidae; genus Narcine; species Narcine bancroftii. The sequence goes on along the minus strand of NC_091473.1, from coordinate 166,792,098 downwards.
AACATGATCGCCGTGGCGCCGGAATCGGATTAGCTGGCGGGAGCGGTGCCTGATCGTCAGGAAGCAGAGTAGGTGCGGGCGCCCCTAGTCCCCAGTCATCGTTTTCTGTGTGCTGGTCTCGTCTACTGCCGTCATCATCCACGTACCGCTGCTGGTCCCGCTGTTCCGGCATGGTACCTGGGAGAGAGCTAGAGGAAGGTTGGGGAATAAATGTTATAATGTTAGATCCGGCTTGGGTCGTGTCCCTTACTGAGACCGTCTCCTCCCGTCCATCCGGGTACTCGATATAGGCATAGTGCAGGTTTGCGTATAGCAGCGATACCCGGTCCACTAGAGGGTAGTTTTTCGAGTACCAGACATGATGCCTCAGCAGGACAGGTCCAGGAACCATCAGCCAGCTGGGGTGGATTCCCGATTCCGACTTCCGTGGGAACGAGAACATGCGTTCGTGTGGGGTAGCATTGGTGGCAGTATATTGGGACCTGATGGAATGTAGGGCATTTGGGAGTATGTCCAGTCAGCAAGTGGTGGGGAGGCCTTTAGACCAGAGGGAAAGTGTGATCGCTTTCCAGACGGTGGCATTCTCCCTTTCGACCTACCCATTACCGCATGGGTTGTAGCAAGTGGTCCTACTCGAAGCAATACTGCGCTCCAGAAGATACTGCCTCAGCTCACCACCCATAAACAAGGACACCCAGTCACTGTGGATATAATTGGGGTACCCAAAAATGGTGAAGATGCTGTGCAGTGCATTTATGTCTGTGGAGGCAGTCATGTCCGGGCAGGGAATAGCAAACAGGAAGCGGGAGTACTCATCGATCACCTTGAAAATATAGGTGTTATGGTTTGTTGAAGGTAGGGGCCCCTTGAAGTCCACACTGAAACGTCGAAGGGCCGGGTGGCTTTTATGACATGGGTCTTCTTGGGCTGGAAGAAATTGGGCTTGCACTCAGCGCAGACGGGGCAGGCTTGGGTCATGGATAGGATCTCCTCGACTGTATAGGCAGGTTGCGAGCCTTTATGAAATGTGTGAACCTGGTGAGCCCCGGGTGACAGAGCTCCTCATGGAGTCTCTGCAGCCTGTCCAGTTTTTTTTTTTTTTTTTTTTTTTTTTTTTTTTTAAATTTTTTATTTTTCACACCATAAATCACAATAGCCATGATATACACTTTTTCTTTTCCACACATTTACAGTGACTTTTTCTCCCTCCCCCCTCCCTCCTCCCAAGCCACCCCCCCATCCCTCCCCCCTCTCATCCATTTTAGTTATACAATCTAGGTTGCATTAATTCAGTTAGACAATGTTGTCATTCAACAAAAATACACCAGAAATTCTACTGAGTCCATTTTTTTCTTCTCTTCTCCTTCCATCAACTTAGGTAATGTTTGTTCCCGGTAGGTTTTCGCTATTGTATTTAATGTAAGGCTCCCATACTTGTTCGAATATTTCGATATTATTTCTTAAACTATATGTTATTTTTTCTAATGGAATACATTTATTCATTTCTATATACCATTGTTGTATTTTCAAATTATCTTCCAATTTCCAGGTTGACATAATACATTTTTTTGCTACAGCTAGGGCTATCTTAACAAATCTTTTTTGTGCATCCTCCAAGTCAATTCCAAATTCTTTATTTTTTATGTTACTTAGGAGAAAGATCTCTGGATTCTTTGGTATATTGTTTTCTGTTATTTTATTTAATATCTGATTGAGATCATCCCAAAATTTTTCTACTCTCTCACATGTCCAGATTGCATGAATTGTTGTTCCCCTTTCTTTTTTACATCGAAAACATCTATCAGATACTGTTGGGTCCCATTTATTTAACTTTTGCGGTGTAATGTATAGTCTGTGTAACCAATTATATTGTATCATACGCAGCCTCGTATTTATTGTATTTCTCATCGTTCCAGAGCATAACTTCTCCCATGTTTCCTTTTTTATCTTTATATTTAAATCTTGTTCCCATTTTTGTTTAGTTTTACCATTTGTTTCCTCATTTTCCTTTTCTTGCAGTTTAATATACATATTTTTTATAAATCTTTTGATTAACATTGTATCTGTAATCACATATTCAAGGTTACTTCCCTCTGGTAAACTCAAGTTGCTTCCTAATTTATCTTTCAAGTAGGATCTCAGTTGGTAATATGCCAGCGCTGTATCTCCCGTTATATTGTACTTATCTCTCATTTGTTCAAAGGATAAGAATCTACTTCCTGAAAAACAATTTTCTATTCTTTTAATCCCTTTTTTTTCCCATTTTCTAAAGGCAAGGTTGTCTATTGTAAAAGGGAGTAGCTTATTTTGCGTCAATATTAGTTTTGGTATTTGGTAATTTATTTTATTTCTTTCTACATGTATCTTCTTCCATATATTGAGGAGATGGTGTAATACTGGAGAAGTTCTATGTTGTACCAATTTTTCGTCCCATTTATATAATATGTGTTCAGGTATCTTTTCCCCTATTTTATCTAATTCTAGTCTCGTCCAGTCTGGTTTTTCCCTTGTTTGATAAAAATCTGATAGGTACCTTAATTGTGCGGCTCTATAATAATTTTTGAAGTTTGGCAATTGTAAGCCTCCTTGTTTATACCATTCTGTTAATTTGTCTAGTGCTATCCTCGGTTTCCCCCCTCTCCATAAAAATCTCCTTATTATTTTCTTTAACTCTTTGAAGAATTTTTCTGTCAGTTGTATTGGCAATGCCTGAAATAAGTATAGTATCCTTGGAAAAATGTTCATTTTAATACAGTTTATCCTTCCTATCAGTGTTAGTGGTAGCTCTTTCCAATGCTCTAAATCGTCCTGTAGTTTTTTCATTAGTGGATTGTAATTGAGTTTATATAATTGGCCTAGATTTTTGTTTATTTGCACACCTAGGTATCTTATTGCCTGCGTTTGCCATCTGAATGGGGATTCCTCCTTAAATTTTGAGAAATCCGCGTTATTCATAGGCATTGCTTCACTTTTATTTACGTTTATCTTGTATCCCGACACTTCTCCATATTCCTTCAATTTCTTATATAGTTCTTTTATTGATAGTTCTGGTTCTGTTAAGTACACTATCACATCATCCGCAAACAGACTGAGTTTATATTCCCTGTCTTTTATTTTTATTCCTTTTATATTATTATCTCTTCTTATCGATTCTGCTAGTGGTTCTATAGCTAGCGCAAACAATAATGGTGATAGTGGGCATCCCTGCCGCGTTGACCTGCTTAAGTTAAATTGCTTTGATACATGTCCATTTACTGTCACTTTCGCTAACGGTCCCTTATATAATGCTTTAATCCAATTAATATACTTCTCCGGTAAACTGAATTTTTGCAATACTTTGAACAAGTAATTCCATTCTACTCTGTCGAAGGCCTTCTCTGCGTCTAAAGCAACTGCTACTGCCGGTGCTTTATTTCCTTCTACTGCATGAATTAAGTTAATAAATTTACAAATATTGTCTGTTGTGCGTCTTTTTTTGATAAATCCAGTTTGGTCTAAATTTACCATTTTCGGTACCTGTTCTGCTAATCTGTTCGCTAATAGTTTAGCTATTATCTTATAATCTGTGTTTAGCAAAGATATTGGTCTATATGACGCTGGTGAGAGTGGATCTTTCCCTTGTTTTAGTATCACTGTAATTATTGCTGTTTTACATGAATCTGGTAAGTTTTGTGTCTCATCCATCTGGTTGATTACATCCAGGAGGGGCGGTATTATTAGGTCTTTAAATGTTTTGTAGAATTCTATTGGGAGTCCATCCTCTCCTGGTGTCTTATTATTTGGTAAATTTTTTATTATCTCTTGTATTTCTACTGTTCCAAATGGTTCTGTTAATTTATTTTGTTCCTCTATTTGTAGTTTTGGTAGTTCAATTTTAGTCAAAAATTCATCTATTTTCCCTTCTTTCCCTTCGTTTTCGGTTCGGTATAATTGTTCATAGAATTCTCTGAAGTTTTCCTTAATTTCTTTTGGATTATATGTAATTTGTTTGTCTTTTTTCCTTGTTGCCAATACCGTTTTCTTAGTTTGCTCTGTCTTAAGCTGCCATGCTAGGATTTTGTGTGTTTTTTCCCCTAGTTCATAATATTTCTGTTTTGTCTTCATTATATTCTTCTCCACCTTATATGTTTGTAATGTTTCATATTTTATTTTTTTATCCGCCAATTCTCTTCTTTTGGTTGTATCTTCCTTTATTGCTAATTTTTTTTCTATGTTTATTATTTCCCTTTCCAACTGCTCTGTTTCCTGATTATAGTCCTTCTTCATCTTGGTTGCATAACTTATTATTTGCCCTCTAATGAATGCTTTCATTGCGTCCCATAGTATAAACTTATCTTCCACTGATTCCGTATTTACTTCAAAGTACATTTTTAATTGTTTTTCAATAAATTCTCTAAAATCCTGTCTTTTAAGTAGCATGGGGTTTAATCTCCATCTATACATTCTTGGAGGGATGTCTTCTAGCTCTATTGCCAATAACAGGGGTGAGTGGTCCGATAATAGTCTAGCTTTATATTCCGTTTTCCTAACTCTCCCTTGTATGTGGGCTGATAACAGGAATAGGTCTATCCTTGAGTATGTTTTATGTCTAGTCGAGTAGTATGAGTATTCCTTTTCTTTTGGGTTTTGTTTCCTCCATATGTCCACAAGTTTCATTTCTTGCATTGATTTAATTATAAATTTGGTTACTTTGTTCTTCCTGTTAATTTTTTTCCCCGTTTTATCCATATTTGGATCCAAATTCAGATTGAAATCCCCTCCTATTAGTATGTTCCCTTGCGTATTAGCTACCTTCAAAAAGATATCTTGCATAAACTTTTGATCTTCTTCGTTAGGTGAATATATATTAAGTAGATTCCAAAGCTCTGAATATATCTGACATTTTATCATAACATATCTCCCTGCTGGATCTATTATTTCCTCTTCTATTTTAAATGGCACATTTTTGCTAATTAATATAGCCACTCCTCTTGCTTTTGAATTATACGATGCTGCTGTTACATGTCCTACCCAATCTCTCTTTAATTTCTTGTGCTCCAATTCAGTTAAATGTGTTTCTTGGACAAATGCTATATCTATTTTTTCCTTTTTCAGTAAATTTAGTAGTTTCTTCCTTTTAATTTGGTTATGTATTCCATTAATATTTAGAGTCATATAGTTCAGCGTAGCCATTTTATATTTTGTTTATCTTCTCTTTCCGTTTTTCCATCATTACCTTTCCTCCTTTTCCATTTCTGTTTTCTTATTTTCAACTCTTTACCAGACAACATTCCTACAACATCCAACATTTTCCTTATTCTCCTATTTCTATCTTCTTTATCCCCAATCTCCCCTTCCCCTCCTGAGTTGCCCTTTATCCCTTGTCGGACAACCACATCTCCCCTCTCCATTTGGATTTGCGAATCCACTCGCAAGCGTCAACTGATTTTGCAGTGACCGCTCTTTTCCCCCCACCCAGCCCCCCCCAGAAAAGATTTCGTTTTTTATATGTCACAAAGGTCACTCTTTTAGTTCCCTCCTTATTCTCTCTATTCCATTACCTTCCCTTATTAATTCTTGTCTATACTTTCTATGTTTTCCTCTAATTACAGATACTTTCACATATGCCCGTTGTCTCTATTCACTCTTATACCTCTTTACCCGCATACATATCAATCGTGGTCATTTTTACCCTCCTTACCCGTCTTCATCCCTCAGTCTATTTTTGTCTTTACCCACATACATATCAATCGTGATAATTTTTGCTCTCATTACCCGTCTTCATCCCTCAGTCTATTTTTGTAATTGTTCTGCAAATTTTCGTGCTTCTTCTGGATCCGAGAATAGTCTGTTTTGTTGTCCTGGAATAAATATTTTCAATACCGCAGGATGCTTCAGTGTAAATTTATATCCTTTCTTCCATAAAATCGCTTTTGCTGCATTGAACTCTTTTCTCTTCTTTAGGAGTTCAAAGCTTATATCTGGATAAATGAAGATTTTTTGCCCTTTGTACTCCAGTGGTTTGTTGCCCTCTCTTACTTTTTCCATTGTCTTCTCCAGCACCTTTTCTCTTGTAGTATATCTTAGGAATTTTACTACAATAGATCTTGGTTTTTGTTGTGGTTGTGGTTTAGGGGCCAATGCTCTATGTGCCCTTTCTATTTCCATTTCTTGCTGTAGTTCTGGACATCCTAGGGCCTTAGGGATCCATTCTTTTATAAACTCCCTCATATTCTTGCCTTCTACATCTTCCTTAAGGCCCACTATCTTTATGTTATTTCTTCTGTTATAATTTTCCATTATATCTATTTTTTGGGCTAGTAATTCTTGTGTCTCTTTAGTTTTTTTATTAGATTCCTCCAATTTCTTTTTTAAGTCTTCTACCTCCATTTCTGCTGCTATTGCCCGTTCTTCCATCTTGTCCATTTTTTTCCCCATTTCTGTTAAGGTCATATCCATTTTATTTATTTTCTTTTCTGTGTTGTTTATTCTTCTTCTTAAATCATTGAATTCCTGTGTTTGCCATTCTTTAAATGACTCCATGTATCCTCTAACAAGAGCAAGTACCTCCTTTACCTTGCCTATCTTTTCTTCTTCTATTTCCCTGTACTCTTCCTCTTCCTCTTCTTCTTCCTCTAGGTTGACCATCTGTTGTTTCTTTGCTGCCCTTTCCTCCTCTTCTTTCTTGTTTCCATTGTCTTCTGTGGTGTCTTCTTGCTGCAGGTGTTCTGCAGCTGTCGTTGCCGGCTGTGGAGATCGACTCCCCAGCTGGTCCCCCCTCCCGTCGGTGTGTTTTTTTGTATGCGCATCGCGCATGCGCGAGGAGTCGCGCATGCGCGGTTGCGCACTTTCACTCGGCTCTGTGAGCCATTGTTGTAGTTCTCTTTCTACCGACCTGAGGTAGTGGGGTCTTCTCTCCGCAGCGGGCCTCTTCGGACAGGTAAGGCCTTCACCTTTTTCCTCCGTTGTCTTCTCTTCCTCTCTTCTTTCCGTTGATTTTGATTTTTCTCCTTTTGTCTCCATCTTCTTTCCACCTTTATATTCACTTTTCTTTAACTTGTATTTCTGTGCCTTTGTATTTTCTCTCGTTTTTCCCGACTTTTCTGGAGAGGGCTGGAGTTCACCGTCCGGCCACTACTCCATCACGTGACTCCCCCAGCCTGTCCAGTTGTACACTGGCGCATGTTAGATGTGCAAGAAGGCACATTGGGCGGGTCATTGAGTTTGCCAGGCCGGTATAGGATGTCATAGTTAAAGGTAGAGAGCTCGATTCTCCACCTGGCAATTTTGTCGTTTTTGATCTTACCCCTCTGGTTGTTGCTAAACATGAATGAGACCACGCATTGGTCGGTCAGCAGTGTAAAGCACCTGCCAGCGAGGTAGTGTCTCCAATGACGTTTGGCTTCCACAATGGCCTGGGCCTCCTTCTCGACAGAGGAGGTATCTGGGGTGTAGTGGTGGGATCCCTGTAATGCAGTGACACCAATTTGAAATGGCATTGAAAATCCAACCCCAACAATACAGGAGCGCACAGTTGAGACAGGAGAAGCAACTTAAAATCCGTAAATTTGATGCCCTGAACTTCCAAAGTCACCACACAATAACCCTTGATGCCTGTTGAGTGGGCTCTTATGGCCAGCGAAATTTTCTGGTCAGTCAGATAGACTGCAAGCACACATCATTGGGCCAGGTCTGGGTGAATGAAGCTCTCTGTTGTACCTGAATCAAAAAGACAGTTAGCATATTGATTGTTCACCTTGATGGTTTCCATGGCCCTAGCTAAGAGATATGGTTGGCTTTAATTCAGTGTCACAGATGCAGGGAGCAGAGCTGCCTATGTTGGTGTCTCTGGAGTCTGGTGTGATGACATCACGTGTCACTGGGAGGGCCATCTGTTGGAGCCTTGCATCACTGGAGCAGGGGCGGAGTGTTGTGGTGCCTCGGCCTGTTGCTGTTGTGCGCTACACTTGCGCAATTATGTTATCGGGGTGGGCGGTCTGCTGACACAGAGACCCAGTTGGAGGGGGCCAACGTGGAGAGCTGTGGTGCCAGAAAGTTAGCAGCGAGCAGCAGTGGTGGTGACACGTGTGGTGCAGACGGTCCGTCAGGTCCTACTGGTGCAGAGATCACATTGGAGGGCTGGCGTAGAAGCTGGTGGTTGCAGCGTGCATGGAGTAGTTGGTCCTTTGGGGTGCAGTATCGTGGCAGCAAGAGCGGAGCGCTGCGAGGGCAGCAACTTCCGCGCGTGATGCTTTCGTCGTGACGTCAAGCGTTGCCGTGCAATTGGTTCCTCGCTCTCATTGGATGAGAGTTCCAAGGTTCAGCAATTTGAATCTGGGGAAGACTGTTGGACCTTGCACGAGGTACTGTGCTTGGCGGTGGCCATCTTGGACCAGCAGATATTTGCGAAATGGCCGTTCTTCTTGCACTTCTGACACTGGGCCTTCCTCGCAGGGCATAGGGATCGACTGTGTTATTCCATCCCGCAGAAGTAACACTTTGGAGCCACGTTAGATAGCGTGGCAGGGGCAAGATCATCGACAGGGCATGGGGAGGCCGAATTAAAAGCAGGTGTTCTACTCACATCGTAATGGTGGGCCCATGACCAGCCAGAGCACTGTGTGTAGGCATCCATGCTTAGGGCTGCAGCCTCCATCATTTCTGCAATCTGTACAGTCTCCACGAGGCTGTCTCCCCTGTGCTATATCAGTCGTTGCCTCACTTCAATAGACCGAATCCCAGCCACGTAAGCATCCTGCATGAGGTCATCAGTGATCCCGGCACAATTTTATCTGTGCATGCATATGCTCTGCCCAGTAACTTTAGTGCCTGCAGGTAGGCTCTGTAGTACTCCCCCGGTTGCTGTCTCCTGGTCACCAGCAAGTGTCTGGCATATACCTTATTCACAGGTCATTCATAGAGTCCTTTTAGCACATTCACGGCTGCTGTATAGGAGGTCACGTCCTAGATGTTTTCATAGACCCTCGTGGACACCATGGACATCAAAACCAACAGTTTATCGGCGTTTTCCTCCACAACGGGGTCTAAGTGCTGCAGGTATGCCTCAAAACACCTCACCCAGTGCCTGAAATCACTGGCAAACTCCATCCGTTGAAAGTTTTGTTAATAAAATTGTAGAGCGTCAAATGACTCAAAGACTTGTAGACTCAAACCAAGGCTGGAGTGTAGTACATCGAGGTTGACCAGTCGAGACTGACCTGGCCAGAAGGTGTGGCTGTGGCTCTCAGCCAATCATTAGCACTATATACAAATATATACAGAGGTGATAGGATCCCATACTATCACAAGTCCCAAAACAAATTTTTTCTAAAACCTTAAATAGATCATTCCATTCGAATCAATCAAAGGCCTTCTCAGCATCTTAAGTTACCATTGCCAATAAATCACCCTTCTTTTGAAATAAATGTAATAAACTAAGCAATCTAGCAACATTATCAGTGGATTGGAATTTTTTAATAAAACCAGTTTGATCCATATGGATTTGGTAGATAATTGCCAAAATTTTAGCTATAATTTTGTAATCAGCATTTAATAAAGATATTAGTCTATAAGATTCAGTTTTTAACAAATCTCTATCTTTCTTAGTTACTACAGCTATAATTGCATTTGAATAAGATTCCAGTAGAGAATGATTTTCCACTGCTTGTTTCAACACCTCAATTAAAGGAGGTATAAACAAATCTTTAAATTTCTTATAAAATTCAGGTGGAAAACCACCCTCCCTGGTGATTTACCACTTTACAAAGAATGAAGAACCTCACTAATATCTCTTACCATAAAATGAAGCATCTAAATCTTTTTGATCTTGACAATTCAAGGTAGACAAACTAATTTGAGACAAAAAAATTATCAGTGTTAACATCATCATTGTTAAACTGAGATCTATAAAAATCCTTAAATGAATCATTTATTTCTTGAGGTTTATGTAATTTTCTTAGAATTCTTTTTAATAGCGTTAATTAGTCTAGAGGCTTGTTCTGCCTTCAATTGCCAAGCCAAAACTTTATGTGCTCTTTCTCCCAATTCGTAATACTTTTGTTTAGTTCTCTCAATCAATTTTTCAGTTTTATTTGTCTGGATCGTATCATAATGAAATTTCTTCTTTATTAAACTTTTCTGTCTTCTCATCAGAAGCACTTCCATACACATCTTTTTCCAAACTCTCTATCTCTTTTTCCAATTGATCAAGTTCTTTAGTATAAACCTTCTTGATTCTTGCTGAATAACTTATTATCTGACCTCCTAAATAAGCTTTCAAAGCATCCCATAAAATAAATTTATTATCCACTAAATTAAAATGAATTTCTAAAACCTTGAATTTGTTTTTTTATAAAATCATAAAAGTCCACCCTTTTCAACAATGAATAATTAAATCTCCAGCTATAATGAAACCCTGAAAAAAAACCTAAAAAAAGGTACTGATAAAAAACACCAGTCTACTTCCCTCCATTGTATGGGAAGTGGCTGGTTACGGAAGGAGAAAACAAAAAAATTTGCTTCCCCCAGACAGAATGTACATTACTTTAATTAGACAGTTCATTTATAGGTATAAATAACTTCTTCAAGATCTTCATAAACTTGGTCATCATCGATCTCAACCAATTCTTGCTACTTTAACACTTGATCTGCAACTTGCTTCTTGTCGGGTCGATCTACCAAAACATGCTGAGTGACTTGACTCTGGCATCCATTTGTTGATCTTGTTTAATATTTGGAAGAGAATTTACAAATTCCAAAGCTGCTTCTTCATCAGTTAAAAAAAAAACTGTGATTGATTTTCTCCTGAAAACACCAAGTTTGGCTGGGTATTGGAAGGGGAATTTATATCCCTTTTTCCAAAGCACCGATTTTGCAGGATTAAACACCTTTCTTCTTTTCACAATTGACATACTTAAGTCGGCATAGAAAAATAACTTGTTATTTTCCACTGTTAATGGACCTTGGTATTTTCAAGCATTTTGCACCTCCACTTTGAATATTGTTTCTTTATCTTGATAATGTAAACATCTAATCAAAATTGAGTGTGGTGCTTGTCCTGGAAATGGCTTTTTTATTAGTCCTATGTGCTCTATCCAGTTCAAGTTTATTTGGAAAGTTCTCAAGACCCAGAACTTCTGGAATCCACTTTTGAAAAAAATGTTACTGGATTAGAGCCCTCAAAATCTTCAACCAACCTGACAATCTTCACATTATTCCTGTAACTATGATTTTCCAATACATCAATCTTTTGTAAAAGTTATTTCCTTTGTACGTCCCAAGCCATGACAGAATCTTCCATTTTATTAACTGTATTTTTACATTGCTATACTTAATAACGATAGTCTTGGATATCATCTTCAATTTTCTGGTCTTGAATTTTAACTTTATCAACAGCTTCAGTGTATTTTGCCATTTATTCTTTAATATTTTTCATTTCACGCTTAACATATTCAAATTGTGCGTTAACATCACTTCTGACAGATATAAATTGCAAATCCATATGTTTACACGTTAACTTACATTGGCCACCGAGAGAGAGGTGCAACAAAGAAGAGGTACAAGGACTGCTTAAAGAAATCTCTTGGTGCCTGCCACATTGACCACCGCCAGTGGGCTGATATCGCCTCCAACCGTGCATCTTGGCGCCTCACAGTTCGGCGGGCAGTAACCTTCTTTGAAGAAGACCACAGAGCCCACCTCACTGACAAAAGACAAAGGAGGAAAAACCCAACACCCAACCAACCAATTTTCCCTTGCAACCGCTGCAACCGTGCCTGCCTGTCCCGCATCGGACTTGTCAGTCACCAACGAGCCTGCAACAGATGTGGCCATACCCCTCCATAAATCTTCGACCACGAAGCCAAGCCAAAGAAACTGCATTTGGTTGATAATTATAAAGGTTTGCTCATGGGTTTCCATATCCTGAGTTCTGGATTCAGGGTATCTGAATTGTACAGCTTCAATCCTTTGAATCAGTTGGGCTTCATCTTTTTATATTCTGCTCCTGCTCCCTCCAATTCTTCATAAGCTTTTTCTTCCTTCTCTTTGTCTTGATTTTCATCCTTTCATCCCTCTGAATCGCTGCCAGATGATCCTGATTCAACATCTAGTTGAATCAACGGCTGGGTCTGACTAGCAACGCTAGTAACTACAGCTTTGATTGATTCAGGTGTTCCCCATAGGGAAACAGCTTGCTCCGTTGTGCGCATATGCAGACTTCCATGCATGTGCAGTTGTTCCTGTGATGTCTGTAGATCAATTGTCTTCTTCTGGACTCCAACGCCATCTTCGCTGGCTCCCCAGAGAAATGGCGCTGGAGTCTTATGAATCCTTGCTGTTGTTGCATGACGCTCTTGGAGGAGGAGGGACTTGAGTCCGAGGCTCCATCGTTAAGGTAGGCTCAACTTCTTCAGTTGCGTTAACCTTTTAGCAACCATTTTCTTAATTGTCTGAATCTTTCCTTTCCTTGTAGCCATAATATATCAATTAGTAAATAAATACCAAAGTTTTTAAGTTTAAGAATTTTTTAAAATTACTTTTAGTCAGGTTTTGATTAATTCTGCTGGGATAGGCATATTTTCACGTCTTGAACCTATGCCATCATGGCACGTCCCCCCCCCCCCCCACCCCCACCCCCACCGAGGTTCACCAGATTGCTTCCAGAGATGAAAGGGTTAGTTGGAATTTAGAAGATTGAGAGGGGATTTTATAGAAAAGCATAGATATGAAAAGCATAGATAAGATAGAGGTAGGTAAGTTGTTTCCATTGGTGAGGGAGACTAGAGTAAGGGGCATAGCCTCAAGATTCAGGGTAGTAGATTTAGGACAGAGATGAGGAGGAACAGCTTTTCCCAGAGGGTGGTGAATCTATGGAATTCACTGCCCGTTGAAGCAGTGGAGGTGACCTCAATAAATATATTTAAGACAAGGTTGGATAGAGTTTTACATAATAGGTGAATTAAGGGATATGGAGAGGTAGGTGGAGAGGAACCTATTATCAGATCAGTCATAATCTCATTGAATGGCAGAGGAGGCTTGACGGGCCAGAAGACCTACTCCTGCACCTATTTCTTACGTTCTTATCTTCTAGGCGTCATTAAAGACATACTTTAAAAAGCAAATTTTTGAAAAATACCTGCATCAACAGCTTCTATTGCCCCATTATTGAACGGGGGAAAAACCTTGTGAACCAACTCACATGAAAGGTTATTGAGCTGAAATGAGACAACCTTTGGCTGTTACTATGAAAGAAGTTACTGTAAGAACCACCAAGGCTGTCACTGAAGTACTAAAGAAGTGAATATCTCTACTGACCACCAAGATTCTGCAAATCCAGAGAATGGCACCGCCAAAATGTTTATTCCACAGATGTTGCCTAATGCAGGGAGTATTTTCAGTTTTTATTTCAAATTTCTAAGGATCTAGTTATTTTGTTTTTCAATTTATAATTTTATATGCAATATTTTTTCAAATCTGTGAGCTTTTGAATATATTTTACATCTGTCATATATGAGAAGGTTGGATGTGTACATGGATGTGAGGAGGTTGGAGGGTTATGAGCGGGAGGGGGAGCTAGTGGAGTTGTTCAAGTGAACCGGCGTGGACTTGAAGGGCCGATATGGCCTGTTTCCGCGCTGTAAATGGTTATATGGTTATAACACAGAAATTGAGCTGGATCCAGCCCACTACCCAGATTTATCACCTATAGTCCGTGCATACCCACTTTTACTTGTGCTGGAAGCTGAGGACCTACCAGACTGGAACTCCATATCCTACCATTGCATGAGAAAGTAGAAATAACAAATAGGCACTGGGTAGCACAGTATAGAAGACACTACTTTTGAAATGCTACGGACAAGGTTTTAGAAGGAAATCTGAGGGTGGACCTTTGTCTCTGTCAAATATGTCATTGAAGTGATAAGATTTTAAATACCATTGGCATTCAGAGAAAATTAAATATTAGAATTAACATAAATAATAAAAAAATAGCTTTCTAATACAGTCAAAAATGCTTGAAAAACACTTAGAAATAATTAAAAACATTAACTAAGGCAAATACATTCAAAATTTGCCTTCTAATCTGCAGATCTAAACTACCCATTGTCTGATTGTCACAAGATCGAGAAGACAATTTTCTAAATTATTTTGTCGAGTCCCAGAAAGACCTGATCCTTCTATAATGGAGTCCAGAGGTGGTGTGTAACAACAGATTCACCTGCTAAAAACCAACAGCAAATCTCAGACACAGACACACAGTATGTCAGTGAAAGTTCATAACTTACTTCAGTGCAATTGGCTGAATGGGGGGGGGGGGGGGGGGTGGGGTTTTGTAGAAGCACCTGTCACATCCAGCATGATACGGCTCTTTCAGTTTGGTACAAAGATTAAGAAAACTGCAAAGGCTCAATGAGGTCTGCCGTGTCAATTTATACATGCTTTTGTGGTCAGAAACATTTCAGCCTTCTATTAGATGGAGTTCTCAGAAGGTGGAGCCATCCATGGACAGATTAGCTATGATATTATTAACTGACAGAGCAGGCTTGATGGTCCAAATGGCTGACTTCTGCTCCTTCTTCTCATGTCCTGCTATTTATTTGATCTCATTTTCAGAGAGGATTCCTTGTAGAAGGTACGAAATTTCAATTTATACCTCTCACATATTTATGGACGGCAAGATTACAGGAGAATCAAGTTGAAATATAGAGAATTTTATGGATAATATTAACGAAGTACAATTATGAGGTACTTTAAATGAAATCTAAATTAAAATAAGGAATTAAACATTTTGGGTCAAAGTGAGGCAAGACTTGGAACGCTGTTGGAAATAGAGTTCTTAGTTGAGCATAATTTTTATGTTCTTGAAGTCCACGATTCTAGTCATCCAGCTGACAGAGAAGTGCAACACCACGTTTAATCCAGTGTTCAACAAGCTTGTCTGTTGGCAGAAGCATAGCAATAACAAAGTTGGTGGAGTGTCCTGTGGTGGACAGGGTTCCTTTCCGTTCACTCGTTTTGTAGACTGGGCAGACATAGTCAGATGAATTCTTGAAATCTAATCTTTTATCTTTAAAAGAAAATAATTCAATTTAATTTACGTGTAATCTGACTTTGGTTTACTATTTAGAATAGAAGGCAGAAACAAAAAATAAAACAATTCAAAGTATTCAATATTGTTTTTAATCTTGATTTTCATTTGAAACTTGTATTATTGCCACCGTGATATATCTGGCAAATTATTTATGAGAAAATGCACGAGTACTCAACGAAAAGTCCCCATTTTATTTTCCCCACACCTACAGGGAATGTTCTCCATATAGTGCCTATATGAACAGTATGCCAACAGAGATGGGCACCACCTACAGGGAATGTTCTCCATATAGTCCCTATATGAACAGTATGCCAACAGAGATGGGCACCACCTACAGGGAATGTTCTCCATATATTGCCTATATGAACAGTATGCCAACAGAGATGGGCACCACCCAGCCACAGCTCTGGCAATTTGTTTTTTTTTGGGGCTATCTCTGAATAAGGGAGACCTCTGCAGAAAACGTGTGTGCAGGGAGAATTTGCCTAAGACCACAAAAATACTTACTAAGTAAATGGAAAATGCTACAGATAGTTTAGTCATTGCGTCCTGAACTAATATCCATTGGCAAGACTAAAAACCTCATTATCAGGTCAGTTAGGACCAGCTGATAAATTGTGCCCTCATTCCAAGAATTAATTTAAAAGGTTTGCTTTCACTTGATAGATATGAAATAAAAGGAACTAAGATATGTGTTCTAAGGTGAAGCCCAATGTTGAATTGTTAAAAAATAGTGAGCAAAAATTGCTGCCAAATTCCCCATGCCCTCAGCACTCTGCAGTGTAACAGTCTGGTCTGGGCTGAGGTAAGGCTCCTCATTAAGTACTCTCTAAGTGACCTTGGAAGTTTCAAGCCTTGCTGACTTTCAAAGATGTGAGTTTTCTTAAAATATATGTGGACTCTAAATGTCTTTGGATTTTATTTTCTATTTCTTTTTGAGATGTGGCTATCATTAGTATGAATGGATTTGTTTAAACATTGCAGTTCTTCCCATGATGTTGCACTCTTCAGTGCTGTGTATGACATTCCAGGGTTTGGATCAAGCTGCAATGAAGGAATGGTAATGTTTTTCCAAATCATTGTGGCGTATGAATGGAAGGGGATCTCCAGGTGGTGATACTCCCATATGCTTGCTCCTCCTGTTTGCCTTGCTAATAGAGGTCATAAACTTGGAGGTATTGTTGGAGCAACTGCAATGCATTTTGTAGATACTGTATCGTTAAAGGAGGAAGCTCATTTTTAGTGTGTTAGACAAGGTGCTAGTCAAGTGGGCTGCTTTTGGTATTGAGCTTGTGTGTTGGTGGGTTATTGAATCATCCAGACAAGTAAAGGTGGTGGAAGGATTTAGAATGTTAGGAAATGAATCACTCACTCACTTCTCATATATGAACAATATGTACATTGGTGGTCTGTGCTGGTGAGGGAGTTGGGAATTATAATGCCTTTTAATGTCAAGAGCAGGTGGTGATGACAATTATCTGAACCTTATGTGGGGCAAATATTATTTGCATTTATTAGCCAATGAGTGAATGTTAATAAAACCAAAAGAGAGGAGAAATTGGGCCATTCGGCCCATCGAGTATGCTCCGCGATTCAAATCATGGCTGAAATATTCTTCTTTTCCACCCCATTTTCATGCCTTCTCCCCATAACCATTGACACCATTACTAATCAAAAACCTATCAACCTCTGCTTTAAATTTTCTCAATGACTTGGTATTCACAGCCCTCTGTGGCAACAAATTACACAGATACACCGCCATCTGTCAGAAGAAATTCCTTCTTAGCTCTGTCCTAAAGGAGCATCATTTTATTCAGAGACTGTGCCCTCTGTTCTTAGACTCTCCCACTACTGGAAACCTTCTCCACTTCCATTCTATCCAGCCCTTTCAATATCCGATAGGATCCAGTGAGATTTCCGTGCCCACGTCTCATCCTTCTGAACTCGAGACACAGAGTCATCAAACATTCTTCATTCATTAACCCTGGGATCATTCTTGTAAACCTCCTCTGGACTTTCTCCAACATCAACATGTCCTTCCTTTGATTATGCGGCCCAAAACTGCTCATAATACTCCAAACATTGTCTCTAACTTGCTTCTGTTTGAGTAGGTTCAATGAAATAGTTGTCATTTATATGGCTAATTCTGAGCAGAACCATAGAATGCTACAGCACAGAAAACAGGTAATTTGGCCCTTCAAGTCTGTGGCAACCACTATTCTGCTAGTCTTATTGAGCTGCTCCCACTCGATAACCCTCCAGACCTCTCTCATCCATTAATCTATCCAATCTATTCTTATACCCCAAGATCGAGCCCACATTCACCACATCAGATGACAGCCCATTCCACACTCCCACCACTCTCCGAATGAAGAATTTCCCCTAAACTTTTCCCCTTTCAGCTTAAAACTATGACCTCTCGCATTTATCTCCCCCAATCTAAGTGGGAAAAGACTATTCACATCCACTCTGTCTATACCTCTCAATCTTGTGAACCTCTATCAAATCTCCCCTCATTCCTCTTTGCTTCAAGAGAATAAAGTCCTAACCTGTTTAATCCTTCCCTGTAACTCAACTCCTGAAGAACCAGCAAAATCCTAATAAATGTTCTCTGCACTCTTTCAATTTTATTGATATACTTCCTGCAGTTAGGTGACCAGAACTGCACACAATATTCCAAATTTGGCCTCACAAATGTCTTAAACAACTTCCACATAACAACCCAACTCCTATATTCAATACTTTAATTTATAAAGGCTAAGATGCCAAAGGCTTTCTTTACAATCCTGTCCA
Organism: Narcine bancroftii; assembly: GCF_036971445.1. Taxonomy (NCBI): domain Eukaryota; kingdom Metazoa; phylum Chordata; class Chondrichthyes; order Torpediniformes; family Narcinidae; genus Narcine; species Narcine bancroftii. The sequence continues at coordinate 166,774,238 of NC_091473.1, read as the reverse complement.
GCTATGACACCACCTTCAGGGAACAATGTATCTGTATTCCTAGATCTCTTTGTTCCTCTCTCACCTCAGTGCCCTACTATTTACTGTATATCTCCTACCTTGGTTTTGGCCTTCCAAAATGCATCACCTCACACTTGTCTGCATTAAACTCCATCTGCCATTTTTTGGCCATTTCTCCTCTGCAAACTTTGAAAATCTTTCTCGCTGTCCACAACACCTCTAATCTTTGTGTCATCTCAGCAAACTTGCTGATCCAATTTACCACATTATCATCCAGATCATTAAACCAGTAAGGTTTGGCCCAATGTCTTGAAGAATAGCTTTGTCAAAGTCCTGTATTTGCATAGTGTATGAGTCTCTAAGGATCATTAGCATGAATCAGAGCCATGATTAATTAGTTACTCACTTGGCTGTATCCAGATGATAGGCATTGAATCAAAAAGAAGTTTTGGAAATTGTTCAGCCATTAACCCCCTGAGAGGACAGGAAAAATAACTTTACACACAAGATAAACAGATGAAACCATACTAATAAAATAATTTATTTTCACAATTTTTACAAATTCAAAAGAATTGAAGGGATGAATGCAATTGTTCTGGTCTACCTGGCTCGATCCCATCGAGCACCATCTAGGAACAGTCCATGGATGTAAGCACCATCTGGAGGAGGTCTTATTACTATATCTCTTGGCAGTACCTAAAGAAATACATCACTTTTCAACTCTGGCTTTTATCTAAAAACAGAGCTACAAATTTGCAAAGTTGCCTCTAACAATCTAACTACAGGATCAGCAGGAATAATTCTGAAATATTCACCAATTCTAATGAAAGGAGAATGAGGTTACAATTGATTGACAATAATTTTGCAGCTGGGAGATAAGATTATTGATGACCCCGAGCTAAAGCAAGAACTCATATTTGCTTTTCCTATGTATGCAATATTGGTGAAACCATTGACAATGCTAAATTTTAGTTTGGTTGTAAAATTGCAATGCTTCAAGGAAGAAAAAAAGAAGGAAAGTTACGAGAGAAAGATGGATCAAAATTGAAATGAGGAATATTACCTCGTACTCAAATCCCAACAGGTCAATAGGGATGGTGTACTTTCGGGCGTAATTCTGCATGACTCCAGTCAGGAAGGCCTGGGTAAAGAAGAACCCAGACAACCAGAAGACATTGGGCTTCTCTTCATCAAACCATTTCTGTCGGGTATAAAAACAGTGAATTATGACTTTATGTTCGTGGAATCAAAACTAGTTTAGGATTTAATTAATTTTAAAGTTTAAATATTGGTTAATTTATATTGTTTTATAAGACCTCTCCAACTGACGTCAATTTTAATTTGGCTTGCCTTTCCAATTCATGTCAATGAAAAGACCAAGGAGATGTAACTAGACCAGGAAACACCCATTTCTAGGAGCAACGGAAGGTTGGAAATGGTATCTATAGAGCACAAGACATAGTGGATGTATATTGAGGAGAACTGTGTGCACACGTGTGCCGAGTACTCACAGAACTATTCTCTCCTTAGGCAGATTATGTTATCAGTTAGTGTGAAAGCATGATTTGACACCATTGCTATATCTTAAATTGAACTATATGAATCTACTCCACCGCCTCACACTGGTAACCCTCTATTGTTCTTGCATCCATGTGCCTACAGAAGAGTCTTTTAAATATTTACCAGCTTCCACCACTGCCCCTGGCAATGCAGAGGCAGGTGGGGTGGGAGGTGAGGTCAAGAGAAATCTGTCCTTGTTGCGCTTGGGGGTGGAGGGGGCCAGGGCTGGCGTGCATGTAATGGAAGATATGCACCAAATTGATGGTGGCAGAGGGAAAGTCATGTTGTTTGAAGGAGGACACCTCTAATGATCTGGCATGGAAGACCTTGTCCCTGGAGCAGATTTGACAGAGATAGAAGAACTGAGAGAATGGAATGGAATCATGACAGGGGACAGGGTGGGAAGAGGTGCAGTCATGGTAGCTGTGGGATTTGGTGGTTTTTTTAAAAGATGTCTGTCAAGAGTATGTCTCCCAAGATGGAAACAGGAAGATCAAGAAAAGGGAAAGTGTTGCTAGAGAGGGACCAAGTGAATTTGAGGTCAGGGTGCAATTTGGTAGCAAAGTGGATAAAGTTGACGAGCTCCTCATGGATGGTTGAGGGAGCGCCAAGTCAATGTAGTGGAGGAAAACTTGAGGGGGGCTTGCTTGTGCAGGCTTGCAGCATGGATCACTCCATTGTAGCCAACAAAAAGGCAAGCATAGCTGGGGCCCATGCTACATGGCGACCCCTTTTAACTTGGAGAAAGTGCGATCAGTCAAAGGAGAAGTTATTGAGGGTGATGACAAGTTCTGCCATGCAGAGGATGGCGGTGAAGAAGGGGGAGTGGTTGAGTCCATTGCCGAGAAAGAAACAAAGGGCTTTGAGGCCTGTGGTATGGGGGATGGAGGTGTATAGTGATTGGATGCTAATGGGAAGGATGAGGCAGTCAAGTTCAGTGAACTGCAAGTTGTTGAAGTGATGGAGGGGATGAGAAGTATCCTGGAAGTCGGTGGGGAAGGACTGGACTGGGGGACAAAACTGAAGTCTAGGTAAACAGAGACCAGTTCAGCAGGGCAAGAGCAGATGGAAATGATTGGTCTGCTGGGACAATTGAGTTTGTGGATCTTGGGTAACAGGTAGAAATAGGCAGAACAGGGTTATTATTTTGGCTTCTAGTTGTATTTGTATTGACAAATGATATTTTTACCTGCAGGAATTCTAGGCGGGCCAAAAAGTCAATGATGTAGCTTCCTAATGGTTTAAGGCTGGGATAAGAGCGCTTCGCCCACTTTTCAGGCAGTTTACCCACAAGCAAACTTCCTGCTAGTGCCTCCAGTCCTGAGTCCATCACGACTAGACCTTTAATTGCTTTCTGCAGGTTCTGAAGGGTAAATCGTATTGTTCTAATTAGGCTGAAATTGGGAGACAAAGATAGAAATTGTAAGAAAAAATGTATCAAGGTACTGAACACAATTTTCCTTCATGCAAAATTCCAATAATTTGCTCTCAGATGGTTAAGAATTCCCATTAGTTCAGTATCTGGCTTCCTATTAGCAGAATTCTGTGTTCCCTTTCACACACTTGGGCCCTGGTTCCCACTCTCACACATCCATAGTTATTCCAGTTCCTGTGCTGCTTTTCATTTGCTGGGGCCCTGGTTCAGGTGCTTCCTCTCACTCACTGGAGCCTGGGTTCATGACTACCTTGAAACTTTCTGGGCCCTTGTCCTGAAACTTTGCTTAACCTACTGGAAAAGTTATTGTTTTACTGAATAACATCTAAATAATGACAATATTGGAATAATAATAAGGAACTCTCTATCCAACACCATCACACCTGGATTAATTGTGTTTCACATTATATAATACAGACTTCAAATTCCACTCATGAATATAAACTTTAAACTTCAGTTGCAGAAGAACATTGAAACTGTGCTTCAAGTTATTTCACCATCCCCTCACATCCATGCTCGGAGAAACCTGCAACAATGTTTTTTGCTTGCCTTTGCTTATCAGTCAATCTCTCTTTCTAAGTTTATGACTTATCAGAGGACAGTTTTTTTTTCTACCCAACTTATGAACTCTTTGAATTACATTATATTTTTATTTAGATCACCACTTAATCATATATGATCAGATCAATGCAATCTTAATTTATTTAACCATTTTAGCCTTGATATCATTCATCATGCCAAATGTACAGTATGTAATTCTTGAAACATAATATCCAGAAATGAACAAAGGGCAATAAATAGCATTAATTAGAGATTTAAACAACCTTATCTTCCACTGCTTTTTCATTCTATCTCCATGGGATAAAGATAAATTTATCTTATAAATTATTGACCTCTCCCCTCGCACCCACCATCACTTGTAATTTCAGTACTTAGACATCCAAATTTTTCTACCATTTCACAGTTCCTCACTTCTCACCAATTGGCAAGTTAAAAAAATAAATCTTATTACGGTCTAAAGTGAGTGACATGGCTTCATACCTCTCCACAGTAAACTCCATTTATGTCATGTACTCCCAATCTCAATCCAGTTAATTGTGCCTTCTGTCATTTGCAAGACTGGACACAATCTTAATTGTTTCATCCAAATTACTTTTCAATCTGGTAAAAATATCAGAAGCTGAGACCCCCGGATGACAAAAGTTAGATCCTGCCAACTTCAGTACATTCATTATCTCTGGGACCCATTTCTACTTGCTAGCTAACTCTTATCTTTATATTTTTAAATGTAAATTAAGAAACTACTTACTTATTGAAGCGCTCCATCTCTTGTACTAACACTGTGTTCATGCTTTCTTCATATTTTACTGGATACTTGATTAATGCTTGATCAATATCATAATCCTTTGGTATCTGGGAGACAATTAATTGCATTTGATTTATAACTAAATGAATGGTTAAATTGGATAGAATGCAATACTATCTGACTGAAATGGAAAGTTCTTAAAACAAAGCAATGTGTGTCCGTGTGCATTTTGACAAGGACACACGTAATTAAGGGCTGAGAATAATAGTTTCAGACACTCAGTACCTTTGCCAGAATGTCAGATGCAATATTTTCCAGCATGTGATCACTTGAGCCTGATGGACCTCCCTGTCCACTGCCTCCCTGAGTTAGTAGAAGCGAATCAAACAATATCTTTGTTTGTTGTAAATCTTTTGAAATATCCACGTTTTCATGCATTCCAAATACTTCAGGGTGCTGAGTAGAAGGCAGTTTCTGTGGAGACAAATAATAGGTGTGAAAAATGACACAGACCAGGAGACAGCAATTCAGTTTTAATTGCAGGCTGACAACTTAATGTGTTAATAATGGCTGGTCAACAATTTCAAATAATTGATAGAGCAACTGCTTGAATGCCAAATTTTAAGATGGGCCAATAAATAGCTGAAACAGGCTGATAACAAATGAAGATTATCTGGAAGTGTAAGATCATAATTGCAGTTTTCAGGTGGCAATTGATGAACTGTTTGCTGTGCCAAATATTACACAGTAGTTCCAATGTTCCATCAAGGGAATAGAGATGTGCATCTGTGTGCCCCAACATGAACATTCTTTTTTTCCAAAAATAGACTTTATTCACGATTGTGGTGCACTGAGGTAGCAGCAAGCAAGCAAAAAATCAAAAGATTGTACAACAGGCTTTATTCCAGTAAAAGTTGAAACACCAGTTCATGCCTTGGTGGCTCCCCGTGTGACTGGCTCAGGAGGGGTCAGCTCAGGTTTATATTCAAGTCGACTGATTGACAGCTAGCCCCTTAGGTGGTCTTGCTGCAGGTACAGAGATCGCCCCCTGCAGTAGGCTGGTGGTCATATCACCACAATGATAAATTATTTACTAAAGGAAAACCATTCAAAGTCTCTTCCTATCCTTAGTTTTGTATCTATACATTTCCATCACTGGACATTGATACATTCATTTCTATTTACACCATTACCACCCCTGCAGCATCTCGTCATTTCTTCCCTCTCTGTTGTTTGAGGTGCTTCTCCTCAGTCTCAGACCCTCAATGGGAGGATGCTGGACTGTGGTCCTTCCCCACAGCACCCTCGCATTGGCTGCACCAAGCCTCAATGCACCCCTCAGCACGTACTCCCGCAACTTGGAACATGCAATCAGCATCAGTCCCTCACTGACGGTGTGTTCAGAAAGACAAACAAGTTTTGGGCAGCTCAAAGTGCATCTTTCACTGTGTGGAAGGTCTTCCAGCAGTTCTGGATGTCTGACTCTGTGTCCCCCCCAGGAACAGCCTGTAGACAGAGAATCCTCTGCCACATTGCTGCTGGGGATGAACTGTGACAAGGATCCTTGCATCCATTTCCAAATACTCTTAGCATATCTGCATTCTGCAAAGAAGTAGGTGAATGACTTTTCTTCACTGCCCTCTCCTCAGGGACAACCTGCATGGTGGGTGATGCATGGTGGGTAATGCATGGTGGGCGATGTTCCAGTTGTACAGGAAGGTTCTGACTGGTGATGAGGCATTCTACCAGTTGGACTAGATGGTCTGCTCAGGGAAACACCCCACTAGGCCCATCAAGTCCACATCCCTCAGTATCTGCAAGATGTTCCTGATGGCCTTGTGGTCAAAGATGTTGGTCTGGAAAAAATTTCCATGAAGGATCGGTGGTGTGGCAGAGTCCAGCTAACTGGGACAATGTACAGCAATGGGGCCAGGCTCATCCTTCACAAAACCTGGGACAGGTGGATCCACAGCACACAGGCTGCACTTGGTGTCTTCATATTTTGGTTCCACGCACAGCCTGATGCAGCCACACATAAAGTTGGTCAACAGGATGAGGGCCATGTTGGGTATACCTTTGCCCCATTTTCTGCTGAATATATATGGTGACCCTTCAGACCCTTTCCATCTTGGATCCCCATATGAGCCAGAAAACAGGTCTGGTGACTGCCCGGGCAGAGTTGTGGGAGATGGACCAGACGTGCGTCATATACAGCAGTATCAAGAGCACCTCGCACGTGATGACCAGCTCTTCCCTGTTAATTGAGAGGGAGCACCTCAATTTCTGGTGGACTTTTGTGATCCACTTTGACCAATTTTTGTTGTACACCTTTGCCCTTCCAAACCAGATTTCCCAACACCATCAGGTAGTCAGATAGGACTGTGAAGGGGATGGTGGACTGGTCAGACCAGTCAGACGAAGAGCATTGCCTCGCTTCTTTCTGGTGCCCAATACAGACTTAAATTAGCTGCAGATGTTGATCAATCTGCAGACCAATCATGAGCCCGAACAGAAGATGGTGATGTCATCCTTGGACAGGGAGGCCTTGAACTGAGTGCATTCACTGCCTGGCAACATCACTCCTCATGCCCTCATCCTTCCTGATGGATTGAGCAAAGGACTCTAATGCATCAGACAACTGAGGCTAGAGAGAGCAGGCAACCCTCCCTACTGCAGATTGATGGATTTGGACTGTCCTACGGAAGCCAGTGAAGAGCAGTATAATCCAATTCCAGATTCCCTTCCCAAAGCCCATTTTGGAGAGCACATCAAATATGTATGTGTGTGATATTTGGTCAAAAGTCTTCTCGTCTAAGCTGACCAGGTATGTGTGCACCCATTGTCCTGCACTTTGATGATGGTAAAACCTCTAGCGTGAGGCTGTCAGATATTTGGTCTGGGTGGATCATCTGCCTTAGGGTAGACTTGACTCGATTTCCACTGAGGTCAGGTGAGACAAGAATGAAAGGACATGGGTTAAGGGTGAAAGATGAAATATTTAGGGGGAACTTCTTCCCTCAGGATGGTGGGAGAGTGGAATGAGCTGCCAGTTAAAGTGGAGTATGTGGGCTCAATTTCAACATTTGAGGGAAATTTGGATAGATACATGGATAGGAGGGGTACGGAGGGCTATGATCTGGAGGCAGGTCAATGGGATGAGATGGAACAGACCCTTTTGCATGAACTGCATGGGCTGAATGGCCGGTTTCATCCTGTTGTGATCTACGGTTCTATTATCTCAATGGTTATATAACCATATAACCATTTACGGAGCGGAAACAGGCCAAGTTGGCCTTTCGAGTCCGCACCGGTTCAAAATTGAAAGACCAAATTGAACTGTATTTTCTTGTTTTTGAAAAATATACTAAAGGATAAACTGCCTTGGTTTTAAGTTTGTTTTTGTATCAAAAATGAATTTTAATATAAATTATTTACATTTAACAGGAAAACAAATACATTTAGGTTTGTGCTTAAATTTATATCATGTCAATATATTAATAAAATACATTGAATGAAAACCAATAAATATCGAACTACCTTCATGAAGTCAATGTAGTCATTGTAGCTCCCTTTGGGTGGTGTGCAATAATTTCTACTGGGTGAAAATACATATCTCGGGTTTTCTATCACCTCAGTATTGTAAAAATCTGCCAGAATTGTCATCAGTAGACGCCTGTCCCAGTCATCTGTCACTCGACCCCCATAATTGCATTCACCAGTTAGATAGGTGATAGCTTCAAATGGAACACTGTTATATTCATTAATGAACAGCTGTAAAACACACAGGCAAGAATTAAAATACCATTGGGCAAATAGATTTGATGCTCCCCTTATGTATGTATGTATGCAAATCAACAATGAATATGCCATAATATTAGAATATGAGGTGAAGTTTGCATATGGGAACTTCCATTTTACTCAAGAATTGTATACAATATATTAATCGCTTCTATATTGCATTATATAAAAGTTATGTAACCAATATATAGACAATAAAGAACGTAATATTTCTCTCTACCAAATCAATAAACTTGCAAGATAATATAGATAGAAAAATTCAAGCAGGTTAAAGGATTAAAGTCTCAGGGGAAATACCATGAAAAACAGAGTAGATCAGAACTTTATTGAAAATCTAACCCTTAAATTACCTATCATTTGTGCATTGGCGGATTAAGATACAACAATAGAAATGTTACTTTAACAATGCCAAAGGGAACTAAGCCACAGTATTAAAAGTATTTTAAAATTGCAACAACTTGTAACTTTTTCACAAAAATAGAAAAACAATGGGCCTATTCAGGACAGCAGCTCAATGCGGGATCAATGGCCTTCTTCTCTCCCCATAATTCCCCATGCAGCTGGAACCGCTCTGCCTGTGCCAGCGGCAGGAAAATGTGCATGACTATGAAGAGCAATGCAATTAAAGCACACACACGCATGCACACACAAATAAAACAACATTTGGCAATACATCACAAATAAATATAAATGCACAAGCAGCTGGTTTAGCAAATAAACAACACAAACTTGTAAATGGAACACAAAGTTGAAAATTCATCAGTCTGCCCCTGTCTGCTGGAGATGTCTGTCCCGTTCAGTTGGTTTTGACTCAGTCAGGAACCAACAGTGAAATCACTCACACAAAATCCAGCGCCACGAGTAATTAGTTTGCTAAAACACTCCCGTTCATTTCTATACTAGAAGGTAAGAGTTCTGTGTAAACAGGATGCATTATCAATCATCCAGCTTTAAAAAAAACATTCTTATTTTGCAAAGTTGTATCATTTCCTCGTGTTGGCTACTTGCATTGAAATCGCCAATGTACATCAATAACACATAGCAAAGTAGGGATGACCTGTCACATCCAAGAAATAGAGGAACAACATTTGAACCATCCCTCCCCAAATAAAGCTTTTCAGTATTAAATCCTTTCAAAGCACCCCACCCCCTAAAATCAGTCGGAAGCAAATTGGTATTAAAATTTATATGGCATACATTTAAAAAAATCATGCTTTCAAAATTGTTAATCAAATATTGAAGTTAATATATAAATGCATCATTTCACACTGTAATGACGCTCAGTGACTGAGGGTACATTATACCCTCTTTACCCTTGATAAAGACTGCCCTATAAGGACGTGATACATACAAACAGGCAACATTGAACACAAAATTAACAAATTAATTTATTAATTTCTCATTCAGTTGTGCCTTGGAGGGGTATGGATCATGTGCATGGAAATGGGATTAGCCCAGAAGACCATATTGGATTGACTAGTTGGGCTAAAGGGCCTGTACCACGCTGTTTGACTTTATTAACATACCACCCAATATGTCTTGTACCCAGTAGCAATGTTCTCAAAGTTCACAACATCCATCGATGGTGACACATCATTTGTTCCCAATGTGCACCATTAAATTTATCTTACAGTAGTGGGTTGACAGTGTAAGCAGCGTGGATAAGAGAACTATGTTAGAAGGTGCTCCACTGTTGGCTTCTGGACGAGCTGGAGGAGGCAGGATCTTTTTCTGTGTCAGATGTATTTAGATCAGTGGTTCTTATCGTCTATTTTTCCACTCACATATCTCTTACTAACCACAGAGCATCTATTCTATGGCATAGGATGTCACAGGTTGTAGAGCTCGTCGAAAGAACCAAAGACTTGTTGATCCAAACCAAGGCTTTTATTAGCAAAAGACAGGAGCTCTTCACAGGTGGCCAACCAGTCCGGAATGATCCGACCTGGCTAGGGACACAACCCTTTAAGGCCCAGACAATAGGCGTGGCTTAGCTCTCAGCCAATCGCTGTAAGCACAGTCTAGATACAGTAACTATATACATTATGTACATTGGTGATAGATCTGTACTATCACATTCACCCCTTCTTGGAGAACTGACCCTGGAAAAAAAAACGAGGGAGAGAATGAAAGGAAGGGGTAAGTCAAGGACTGTAGCACTCAGGGGGTCTGACCATCCGGCGTGACCGCCGTGGTGCTGGGATTGGGGTTGCTGGGATGGTGTCGCCAGCGGGCTCGTCGGGTGCGACTGCTCCGTCGCTCAATTCCCCAGTCGTGTTGTCGGCAGGGTGGCCCGGGTCATTGGGGTGCTGTTGGTCCTTCTGTTGCGGCACGGGGCCTGGGGAATAACGAGTTGGGGAAGGTTGGGTTGGGGGGTTTGCTGGGTCTACCGCGTGCTGAGCTAGGTCCCGCACCGAAACAGTGTCCTCCCGCCCGTCTGGGAACTCAACGTAGGCGTAATGTGGGTTCGCGTGGAGTAGTCACTCGGTCGACCAAGGGGTCATTCTTTGAGTGCCGGACGTGGCGTTGCAAAAGGACGGGGCCAGGGACGGTGAGCCATGCCGGTAGGGTGGTTCCTGATTCGGATTTCCTCAGGAAAAGGAACATCCTTTCGTGGGGGGTGGCATTTGTTGCAGAACATAGGAGGGAGCGGATGGAGTGTAAGGCACTAGTGAAGAACCTCCTGCCAGTGAGAGGTGAGGAGACCTTTAGACCAGAGAGCCAGTGTAACCGCTGGATCCACGCTTCTGAAGACCCAAGTGCGCTGGGTGGGTCACGTCTCCAGAATGGAGGACCATCGCCTTCCCAAGACCGTGTTATATGGCGAGCTCTCCACTGGCCACCGAGACAGAGGTACAAGGACTGTTTAAAGAAATCTCTTGGTGCCTGCCACATTGACCACCGCCAGTGGGCTGATATTGCCTCCAACCGTGCATCTTGGCGCCTCATAGTTCGGCGGGCAGCAACCTCCTTTGAAGAAGACCACAGAGCCCACCACATTGACAAAAGACAAAGGAGGAAAAACCCAACACCCAACCCCAACCAACCAATTTTCCCTTGCAACCGCTGCAACCATGCCTGCCTGTCCCGCATCGGACTTGTCAGTCACCAACGAGCCTGCAGAAGACGTGGACATACCCCTCCATAAATCTTCGTCCGCGAAGCCAAGCCAAAGAAGAGAAGAAGAAGGTGAGTGGAAAACTGTTGAGTTAGATAAACTTGAAACGAGATGAGATGGAAGATCATACAGCGCAGAACGTGGTGCTCAGAGAGCCCAAATACATCTGGCTGAAGGGTCTTCCCGGCACAGCGGTTTGTGTTGCAGATCCTTTGCACTTCCACTGGCAGCCGGAGACGACCGTGCCTGGGTCAGAGGTTCTCAGCTCGTTTTGGTGGATCTGAGTGGAGTGGCTGATGAGCCATGGATAAAAGTGAGCAGCCGATGGGCAGGCAGGGAGGGGGAACACAGGAAATCCAGCTGCCTGGGAAAAGTTGGAAGGGCCTCATGGTTCGAGCAGCGACCATGGAGAACAATGGCATCAACAAGAGAGTGAGAGTGGGGAGTGTGCATTTAGAATTAATTCACCCATTCTCTCCAAAATGAACAGTAAAATTGCAATACTGACCCAAAACAGTGGTAAAGCATAGATCAGCTTTAAAGAATGAAGCTGACATGATCCAAATATGATATTGACTAAAGTCCTCTTAATTGATTGGTTTATTCCACCAAATCAGATCCACATCCACACAAAATTGTCTTATGATGAGAGTGGGTATAAGCTTCAATTTAAATAGCTGAATTTTCCATTTAAAACACACAAGTATGGGAATACAACTGATTAAGTCATTCCCCCTCCCCTCACCCACCCCATTTTTTCCCAAAATTAAATTTACCACCACAACGCACTGATTTGTCCTTAAGTTTACAGAGTCTGGAAAAATTCCACTGAACCAGGCAACAAGCTGTAGCACGCATAACTCCAAGTGAGTGTGAGAGAAAATGAGTGAGCAAGAGTGAAAGAGAGAGAAACAGCAAGAAAGGGAGGGTTGGAAGGAAGTGCATGGCCTGTGAATGCCCCCCCCATCCCAGGATGCCAACTCTGGGGGACCTTACTAAAGCTCAGCCTAGGGACCCAGGTGGTAGTTAATCCGCCATTGCATTTATGAGTCTGATAGGCCAAGTAAAATTATTTACTCTTCCCAAATCTGACGATACTGCAGTAATCCCTTATTGAAGAATGCTGTGTGAATCAAGATCCATTCCCCTGAACTTTATATGGAAAAAGAAAAACTGTTTGGATTGTACATATATGTAAATTCAAATAGAATGTACATTCAAGCATGTAATTTGTGACTTTTAATTGTCATAAAAATTCTTAAATTAAAAAAATTTAGACACACAAGATGGTAACAGGCCATTCTGGCCCATGAGCCTGTGCCATCCAATTTACACCCAATTAACCTGCACCCCCAGTATGTTTTGATAAATCAGAGAGTCACCATTGGATTGGGAAATTACCTCGAGAATGTATTCATTTTCTCTTTTCTAAATACCAATCTATGGTATGTAATGGATTATAAATATTTGGGATTTTGGTAAGATTAGTGGGTTACATACATACACACATTTTAAAACAGATCTTATTTGAAAGACTGAAGAATTCATATTAGTAACATTGCAGGATCTCTGGAGAATGTGATGCACATTTCACAAGTAGGTGATAATTGAACTGACGTCTTGAAATGAAAGACCATTGTTTTGGAGGAGACAAACTGGCTACAAGTACCTTTCTGCAAAGCGCTCACAGAAAGGTCACTCCTGGGTTTTGTTTATCTAAGACAACATCTTGACCAAGGAGAAGAACTCCTGTTGTTTGCTGAAGAAGGTGGAGGTTTTGCAAATGAGTGAGTCACATGGGCTTTCTGGCAGTTGGAGAGAGAGATAGAGACAAGTTAACAAGCTCTCTCAGCTTGTGTGTGTGACACTAAAGGAGCTGAACAGTCACAGCTGAAACAAGCCAGGAAGAGCTGTTTGAAACGGATGAAAAGTTCCAGAGCAGTGGATGGCTGGAAGTGCTATCTGATGTTTCTCTTGGAATAAGTGGAACAGAAAGGAACTCTGTAGTGGCCTGGAAGAAAGAGGTTACTATCTGGAATCCCTGATGGGATAAGTTTAATCATCGAGACATTGAGGTGACTAATGGTGGTACCTCAGTTGTGAAAATCCTGGAACAACAAATCTCTCTCTGCAAACCCTACAAGAACCTACCTTTCGAGCACCAAAGCCTGGTGAACTTTATACATGTTAAATTCTGTGCACAGTATAAGAATTGCCTGCATCCAGAGAACTTGGAAGAAGGAGAAGTGAGATTGGACTGTGAACCAAAGAATTTTTCTTAAATTTATACACACATTACATACACGTGCGTTTAGAATTAAAAGGGGATTAATTTGGGTTAGTTAAGTATAGAGATAAGTTAAAGTTTGATTCTGTTTTCATGTTTAAAGTTGATTAAAAATAACTTTTGTTTTAAAAACCACTTGTCTTGGTGAATGTCTATTGCTGCTAGGTTTTGGGGTCCTTTGAGCTCATAACAGGTACAGTTAATATATCAAATAGCTTCATATTTTCAGAATGTGCAATATTAGTACTAATATACAGTATTACTCAGATTGTGATTCACCTGGATAAAAGTATGAAACAAAAAAACCTCTGCAATATTTACATAACATATTCTAGACACATCTTTCAGAAGCTATTTTTTTCATGCATTGATATTACTATTATTTAGGTTTTTTTGGTAAATATGTTCAAAATAAAGTTGGTAAGCCAACAATATCTGAACAAAACATGATAAGATGGTCATCAACCTCATGCTGAATTATTTGCTGCATCCATATGCTGACATATTTTTTTAACCTGTAATTGTCTAACACTAATCCGCAGGTCAGACTCGTTGAATCCATAAGGAATATTCCAACCAAGAGGTCCAAACTTCCTCCTCTCCTGTACAATTGCATGGAAAAAGCAAAGTCCATAAAGAAGTTTCTCCCAGGCCTAAGAAAAAGATGCAAAAATATTTTAAATAAAACATTAAAATAAAAAAGTGAAAATTTGACTAGTATTTGTGCAGAACTAGATCTGAACTGACCAGTTCCTTTCCAACACAATTGTTGAAAAAAGCAGGGTCAGAGATAGGGTCAGTGAGGTAGGATTGGAGCAGGTTCAATCGGAGACCAGTGGGAGGTTCATTGGTCATTTTCACACCATTCTGCAATATGGTCACAGGAAACTGCAACAAAATAAAATGTGCAGAAAAGAATAAAATTCAGCATCACTCTTGTTAACACAGTGAAATCCTCAGTTCATACATGACTTTATTCATATTAATGTTCAGTTATATAAATTAGAAGCATATGACTACATACTCATATATCCAAATATATTATCAAAATTTATAAAAGATTCAGTTATTATACCAATTAAAAGAACTTTTATGTGAAATTACCATTTATTATATTTACTACTATGTGTGGCTAAGTTATTCTTTCATTTTAAAATATTTTCATCGATTTTAATAAAGGTTTTATACAAACAAAAAAGATACAATTCAATAAGATGATATGGGCGGTTACATCAACTAAATAAGATATTGTGGCAAACCACATCACTCCATTGTCGAACTGGCATTCATAGTTGTGGGCGGGAGTTCCCGGTGGCTGGGTGGGTGGGTGGGGGGGTACAAAAACTCTGGGAGGCACATGACTTCAGAGGTCGGGTTTTTGTGATAGCGCATCAACTGTATTTAGTTAAACTCCTGCAAAGGTTCCAATAAACATTTCTGTTGACGACTCCTGTTGTCCTTTGTTCACTGCACCACACACTACAATATTCTGTACATCACTAACATGCTTAAATTGTAAGTCATATCCATTATTCTAAATAGTATAAACTTTTTTAGAAAACAAATTCTAATAATAGAAAAAAAGGAGGAAAGAAGAAAATAGTAGGGGAGAAAAATTCAAACCCCTTACCTAACCATGTTGCCAGATGTGATATGACTGACATTAAAAGAAAAACAAAGGTTAAAAAAAAAATCAGGAACGTGGAAATGATTCAAGTCAGTCAATTTAATTACATTGGATTAAAAGTAAGAGTTTGAATCATAAATGATCCCAATAACTTCTGGAATCTTATATCTGAATTATTAATTAAATAATGAATCTTTTCGATAATCAACCACTGATCGTGAGTGGGGGGGGTGGGGGGCAGCATCCTTCCATTTCAGTAAACTCGCACGCCCCTCCAAAAGAGAGGCAAAAGAAGTGGTGTGACTCTGAACCAGAGATAACGAAGAATCATTCCCTCCCGTTGCGCCAAAGAGGACTACCAAGGATTATGGCTAAACTATTCATAAAATGCAGTCAGTTTACTAGCTCATTGACTTGGTCCCATAGCCCGTGGAAAAATAGGTTAAATCAGATTACTTTGAACTCTGCTTTCAACTGGAAGTGCCTGGTCACTTTTATGATTGTAAAAATTTCATCCAGAAATTATTGCAGCACAGAAATAAGCCCTCTGGTCCATTGTACTGATGTTGACGATCAAGCACTCATCTGTAATAATCTCATTTACCAGACCTTGATTTGTAGCCTTCTATACAGATTAAATATTGTGAGAGTGCTTGACCCCACTACTACACAGGCACTGAATTCCAGATTTCAATACATTCTGGATAAAAAAAATATTCTTCAGATCTCTTATAAACCTTTAACATATGGCGCCCTGTTTTCAGGTATTTCGGCTATGGGGAAAAATTTCCTCCTATCTATGCCCCTCAGTATTGTATACTTTAATCAGGTATCTCTTCAGCCTCCCCCTCTCAAAGCTATCTGGTCTGCACAAAATGAAAATTGGATTGTATAATATCTAACAATTAGAAACCATGCAATTTATTTTCTTGGCCAAGTCGACAGTCAAATTACTGATAAAACACTGATATCTCAGAGACTAATCTCTTTTAGATCTTATTACCCTGCAGTTTGAAGCAAATACTGAGGATTTGTGTTAAATTAGCTCATCGTAGTTTTTGAAAGATTATTGACTTTGCTGAAGAACATGTGAGGCTACAGATGCTGGAATCTGGACTAAAAATCTTCTGGATGAGCAGCATCAGTGAGAGAAGAAAATTCCAGATGAATGGTTCTTACCCAAAACATTGACCATTCTTTTTTCTCCCACTGATGCCCCTCTATTGACTTAGTTGACTTTGCTCAGATGGTGTGGTGATACGACCACCAGCCCACTGCAGGGGGTGACCTCTGTACCTGCAGGAAGACCACCTAAGGGGGCTGACTCCACCTGGCCGGCTGTCAATCAGCTGACCTGAATATAAACCTGAGCCGGCCCCTCCTCGCCAGTCACTCGTGGAGCTACCAGGACAGAAGTGATGTAGAGACTTTTAAGTGATTAAAGCCTGTTGTAGTCTTTGCTGAGTTCTTCTGTTTGCTTGCTGCACCACAGTGCACCACATTTGGTTAAACAGCTGATCATCCAGCTACAAGATGAATTGAAAGAACTGGATATTCATAAAGTCAGATTTTTTGAAACACCATATTCACCCTTGCAGAATTACTTTAGTAGCTGATTAAATGTTAATTCATAAATAATTCACTACTTGGTGGCATTTTCGTCAATACCTTTGGAGATGGATAGCTGGTGAGCCAGAGGCGGAAGTCTGGATGGCAGGTTTCACTGCTGAATTCCTCACAAATCTTTTCCAGTGTTGGCATCCAGGACACAGCTAGATGGCAATTTTGCAGGCACACCCAAGAGCCTTCAAGCATACCTTGCTTGATCATCTTCGCAGCAATTGGGCCTTGTCCCTGGCCAAGTGAGATGGATTGAAACCGAACTGCATCCATGTTCTTATCATTTGTTAACTTTAGTAAACCTAGACAGAAATAAATTAATATAGTAGTTTTATTGGGAAATGAGGAAACATTTCTCCTTACTTTATTAATAAATTTTGAACATATTCAAACATCTCTTTCTATGTATCACATTTTAGGCATCGCCTCCTGTTTTCTGATCTCCTCACTCCATTATCAGAAAACCTCATCTGCAGGCCCTTGAAGCCCTGAATTATGATACACTCAATGTAGCACAAGTTCAAGTTCCAGTTTATTATCATTCGACTGTAGAAGTACATCTGAACAAAACAGCATTCTTCGGTCCTCGGTGCAAAAACATGCAAACACACATATAGACAAACGATTCACATGCAGTACATGTATTCAAATATAGAAATAAATAAATATTGTTAAATAAAAAGTAGAGACTCTGAGGGTTTGTATCAGCAGGTCATTAGTCATTCAGCTGTCTCACTGCCTGTGGGAAGAAGCTATTTCTCAGCCTGGTGGTTCTGGCTCTGATACTTCGGTATCTTTTCCCCGATGGGAGTAGCTGGAAGGGTGGTAGGGTTCCTTAATGATTTTGCGAGCCCTCATTAGAGAGAATGATCCTAGTATATCACGTCGATGGGGAAGGGGGGGAGGGAGACCCCAGTTATCCGCTCTGCCACTTTAATGGTCCTGTGGATTGACTTTTGATACAATGATCTACAGCAACTGTACCACACTGATGTAGCCAAGCACGACGTTCTCAATAGAGCTTCTGTAGAAAGTTGACAGGGTGGCAGCCGGTAGTCTTGCCTACCTCAGTCTTCTCAGGAAGTGCAGTCGCTGTTGTGCCTTCCTTACAAGTGAGATGCTATGTGATCAGGATAGGTCCAGAGACGTATCAACAGTATGGCAGCCATGGCACATGCTCTTGGCGCCACTTGAAGTCCAACAAAGAATCTCCATCTGAGGTGTGCAGTGCTGCCGGAGCTCACCAGAGCTCTGCTCTGGCATCTCATCAGGCCGCTCCAATACCTCACAGCAGCGGCCCAATGTGAAATCAATGGCTGTCTTCATTACCCCTAAAGCCCCACGCAGCCGAAACTGCTCTGCATTTCCCTGGCGCTAGCAGGGTTCCAGCTGCATGGGGGATTACGGGTAATAAAGACAGCTATTGATCCCACATTGAGCCGCTGCCGCGAGGTGCTGGGGAAGCACTGAGCGGCCCGATGTGATGCCGTAGTGGCCCGGTGAGGTGCCGTAGTCACTTTGGCAGTGCTGCACCCCTGGCTGGGATAAATACATGCACACATCCACACAACAAATGTGAAAGAAGATGCAAACTGGTTCGTAAGCACAGGATGCTTTTTGTGTTTCAACAGATCAGTAAAAGGTCAAACCTACTGATAATATTTAAAAATGAGCGTTCTAATAAATGACAACACAACGTTTGAAGTTTACAACGGGCAGCACAGTTGGTGTAGCAGTTAGCGCCAGCTATTGGGACCAGGGGTTCAAATCCCAAGTTGTCCGTAAGGAATTGGTACGATAAATTCAATTAAATACACACGGAGTAGTGGCAAGGATTTTAGTGCATACTTCACCAAATAAAGCGTGTTTATTCATATAATAATGTTCAAAGTCCAATAACCTGGGCTGGGAAGGGGTGTCAACTGTGAATTGGGCTTCTAACAACCGAGAAAAGAACCGGTCCTCGCAGGAAATCACTGATCTTCTTAATTAGTACAGGACTCATGATAGGAAATATTTTAAAAACAAATTGGGGTGAACAACACCAGCGGGCATCTGAGTGGGGGGAAAATATAAGATGACAGCTTTTTTTGTATTGTTGATCGGACTGCAAGCAGCAAGGCAGAGGCTTGGACATATAGAAATCCCCATGAATGCCCTACAGGTGGTCCAGCTCACATAATCCCCCAATTTAAGGTGTCCTCCTTAGCAAGACAATTACATTAGAAAGCCCTCTCTTTTTTTGCTCCTTATTGAAGAGATAGACAAATATTATAAGCTACAAACTGTAAAAAAAATCCATGGCAATTGCCTGCACTATAGAGGCAAACAGATAAATGGAATGACAGCATTGTTCAGGGAAGTGTTCGCTCCTCATAAAAGGACCATTTATTCCTTTCAACCGATTTGGCTGACATAAAAAGAAACCACGCCCAATACATGGGGCCACTCTTCAAAACTAGCCCAATTGTGTGTGGAAATCTCCCAATTGGCAACATTATTTTTGATTTTTAAACAGGGGGTGCAATTTCAGTGCTTGCCATAGGCGCTATTTTACCTAGATACGTCACTACTTAAACGGGCTCCGAGGAACTTAGTGCTTTCTACTCTCCCCAATACCAATCTATTAATGTGTAGTGGAGGGTGGTTGCCCCTGGCCATCCTGGAGTCCACAATCATCACCTTCGTCTTGTCCATGTTAAGAATCGGGTTGATTTTTTTCTCGCATCACTTCACGAGATTTTCCCCCTCTTCTCTGCAGTGCAACTTGTTGCTGATGAGGCCAACGACTGTCATGCCATCTTCAAGCTTGATGATTCTACTGGAGGTGGATCTGGCATTGTAGTCATGGGTCAGTAGTGTGAACAGGAATGGGCTGAGCACACAGCCCTCAGGTGTACCTGTGCTCAACGTTATGCAGCTGAACCAGCTAAGAGCCAACCAGCAGCTTAAAACACCATGTGTATTTTAAAAACTCTTCACAGCTGTACTGCCATTTTTTAAGTTTGTGTTTGCTAATCTGTGTGTGCATGAGCAGGTCTGCTACTCTTGTTCCTCTCTTGGGCTGTTTAGGTGCTATGAAACTTACATGACTAGGGAAGTATTTTATGTATAGGCATATGGATTGAGATACGAAACTAATTTCCTCATATCCTTCAAAACTTCACCTTTCATCATGTTATGTTACTTGCAGTATCTATACACTTTTGTATTGGTTCAAGGATATACTGACCACTAAAACGTGCTTTATTGAAGGCTGTTAACATGTGCCTAAGGGCATATTTCTTCTAAAGTATATCAGTTTACAAGTTCCATCTGTCATTTTGTCTATCCATTTTATCAATATTCTGCATTTGGAACTATTCTCCCTTTTATTTAATACCTTTCAGGTATTTTCTCAGAGGAGAAAAATTAGACAAACTAAATCACTAAAGACTCAGTTCCAGGTTCACAAGTCATGTAAAAGGATTGTAGAACTTGCTTCACTTTTAATATTATAAGTAAAATCATTCCTTAATGAATATACATAAATTAACTATTTAATCTTAGAATTATGGAATGAGAGATTTGAAAACAAGCATGAATTTGAACTCAAGGGAAAACACTAAACTTTTACAATGAAGTGGATCATTCAGACACCATAAAAGTTCACGTCAAGATGTAGCTGATTCAACATGATTAGCAATTTTCTGTGACATTACATACTCAACTGCAATGCAAACTAGCATTTGTATGCATTTATAATTAGAGCTTTGGGACATGATTCATAAAATTACCAATTCAAAGGAGCAAACAGAAAATGGATGTGAAACACGAAAGTCTGCAGACACCATGATTGAAGTAAAAACACAATGCTGGAGAATCTCAACAGGTCGCACGGTGTGCTTTACATAAAGATACAAAACCAACATTTTGGGTTTGAACCCTCCATCAAGGTATGAGTATGATGTAGACAGGTGCCCAAACAAAACAGTAAATGGTTATCTAGGTTCCTGTAAAACAAATGGAAGCATTGTGTGCCCAGTGGTTGGACATCAACTTAATTAATTTCCATACTCATATTCTTTGGTAGTTCATCTTTCAATGTACCGTAATATGATAATTATGGCAACTGAATGCTTTTTTTTGTGTTTCTCTTCATTCAGGCAAATCATAGAGGCACGGAGATGTACAGCAAGAAATGGGTTTTCACTGGTGAACAGAACATTAACAGCAGTGGCCAATAGAACAAGGTATGAAAAATCATTTATCATGTGGTTCACACACAGTTCTTAAAAGTCATATAATTTCCTTTGAAATGCAAACCAATAATCTACATACCTCAAACTATACCAGAAATTAACTATTTACATATGTGAAATTATCTAATTCATTCATTCACACAATGAAGTTTATAATACACTTATTCCAATCTCAACTCGAGAACTCTAACCATGAAGATAACAGTTCTTCAAGTATGCATCCAAGTACTTTTTAAATGTATTGAAGGCTTCTGTGGCTATACTTTTTCATGCAGTAAGTTCCAGACCATGACTAGTTTCACAGTAAAAAATTATTTCCTCATCTAAAGACCTGGACCCACTGCAATTTGCCTACTGCACCACCACTCTACAGCACATGCAATCTCACTGGCTCTCCATTCGGCCCTGGATCACCAAGACAACAGCAACACATTTATCAGCCTGCTCTTCATTGACTATAGTTCAACTTTCAACACCATCATCCCCTCAGTACTGGCTAACAAGCTCCAAAACCTGGGCCTCTGCACCTCCCTCTGCAACTGGATCCTTGACTTTCTCATCGGAAGACCAGTCAGTACAAATCAGTAACAACATCTTCCCCTCATTGACAAGGTGCACCTCAAGTACATGTGCTTAGACCACTGCTCTACTCTCTCTACACCCATAACTGCGTGGCTAGGCACAACTCAAATGCCATCTTCAAATTTGCCGATGACACCATGGATATCGGCAGAATTACAGACGGCAATGAGGAAATGTACAGGAGGGAGAAAGATCAGCTAGTTGAGTGGTGCCACCACAGCAACCTTGCACTCAATGTTCTCAAAACGAAGGAACTGATTGTGGACTTCAGGAAGAGGAGACAAGTAGAACACAAACCAGTCCTCATCGAGGGGTCAGCAGTGGAAAGGGTTGGGAGCTTCAAATTCCTGGGTGTCAACATCTCTGAAGATCTATCCTGGGGCCTTCACGTCGATGCAATGATAAAGAAGGCTCACCAGCAGCTATATTTCATGAGGAGTTTGAGCAGATTTTGTATGTCACCAAAGACTTTTGCAAATTTCTACAGGTGCACTGACTGGTTGCGTCACTGTCTATTCTGGAGATGCCAATGCACAGGACAGGAACAGACTATAGAGAGTTGTGAACTCAGCCAGTATCATCATGGGCATCAGTCTTCACTCCACTGAGACATCTACAAGAGGCAATGTCTCAAGGAAGTGCCTCTATCATCAAGAACCCTAATCACCCAGGCCATGCCCTCTTCTCACTGCTACCATCAGAAAGGATGGTACAAACAGTACAAAAACAGCTTTTTACCCTTCACCATTGGATTTCTGAATGGACAATGAATCACAGACACTGCCTCACATTTTCTCTTCTTTTGGACTTAACGCTCCCGCAAAACAATGAATTTCATGACAATAAATTCACATTCTAGCAATCTTAAATCTATGTGCCATGGTTTCTGACCTCCTAGCTATGTACATTCTGCCTAGTTACTCTCAAAGCCCCTCACAATTCTAACCATCTCAATTAAGTCCAATCTTAGCCTCCTCTTTTCCAAAGAACACCAGAGAACCATAGCTTATCCTCATAGAATCTTCCTTCTAACATCCTTGTAAATCTCCTCTGCGTCCCCTCTAGTGTAATCATATCTTTCATGCAATGTGGTGACTAGAACTGTTTGCAATGCACAATATTGATCTCCGTCCTCTCCCAACACCTCGTGATGTCAATTACATTCAAGAATATTTCCACTGATTCCACATAAAGAGCAAATGGCTGAGACATTTTCTTTTTTTTCTCAAGCTTGCCAACACTTCAGTTACAACTGCTGATGACCAACACGAATGCTTTACCTGGAAAACCACATTCTCCATTTCCTCACATCCTGATTACTTCCCTGAGAGCCCCTCGTGCAACATTACCCAAAAGCATGATGTCATGCCTATATACTTTTTGATATTCCTCTACACTTAGCAAGTAACTAAGATAGTTACAATGTGTCAAAAAGCACACCACATGATGCACAATTTTATTTAAATTATTAATAAAATTTATATAGAATTAATAAAATTCTGCTGTTGAATTCTCACTCATATATATTACTATACTGCTTGCTAAAAGCTGAGCAAATGCAGAAGCATTATAAATCTCTGATCTGAGGGACTAGGGACTACTCACTTGCCATCGGATCAGCTCCTGGAGAAAGTATAAATAAAAGTGGAATAGTTGCATTGGAATCTCCAAAACTCTTAGCTAAATCAAATGGAGGCGTTTCTACAAAACGCCTCCCCAGTTTCTCAGTAACGAAATTTATCACAGCTGGTATGATCTGAAAGACAGAACTTGACATTTTTAGAAAGATTATCAAAAGAATCTATTTATAGTTACTAAATGTTGAATTTGTTTTTTCAACAAAAGTAACTTTCTCAGCAGATATTTTTACGACATAAAAAAGATAAAAATTTCACCAAGTTAAGCTTAGCTTCAAACCCTTTTTAAAAGATGCAAATTAATTTCAATTTTGCATTCAGTAGTTTTGCATTCAGTAGTTTGTACAATATTAATTTAAAATACATGTTTGCTATAAGTAACTGCATTTCAATTCAAAAATAAAAAAATAGATTTGCAAAAGAATATGGAATACTGTTCCACTTGACATGATTTGATCATAGAAAAAGAAAAACATAGCCCTTGAAATACTGAGGAAGGCACATTAAACTGGCAAAATGTTGTGGGTCAATTGCTGTTTTGTTTATTTGTTTACCTCAACGATATTCTAAGATTCACAAGATCTTGCATGGTTATACAAAACCAATGTAGTTGATAAAGGAACAGCATGGTAGGTCATGGGTTAGTTGGAGTCTGAATGGCATTCATGCAGATATCAGGAATAAATGGAAAGAGATCTACCAACAAAATGTTTTGGGTGAGGGAATAGGAATGAACTTAGTTGTGACTGTGTATATAATGATGATGGGTCACAGATAGGTTGTTAGTGAATGTCTTCAAGACATCTCAGAATGGGAAATAATTGCTGATCAATTAATATTGCCAGTTCTGAAAGAATTAAGAAGGTGAATATTAAAGATTTCATGCCGTTAAACAATGGCGGGTCTATTGTCCAGTCGTAATTTGGTATTTCCAATGTGAGAGTCTTATTGCAAAGTAAAAATCAGAAATACTTTTTTTTCCAGAGAATATTTTTCTACCAATTTACTTGACTTTGTCCAAGTAATTTCAAATTCAGTCCACTTCCATTTTTCTTGAGAACAAGGAACTGAAAATCTTCCTTTATTGTTGGAAAATATTTGGAAAACAAATAAAACTGCAAATGCTCGAATCAGAAACATGAACAGAAAATGTTGGAAGAACTCAGCCGTTCAAATGGCATCTGTGAAAAGAGAAACCATTCAACATTCTGATTCAGGTGCATTGATTTGTTTGGTGTTTGCTTTTTACCTTGTCAGGCCTGAGCATTCTCAGAACAATCATCTTCTGAAGTTCATTGATTTTTTTATCCCATGGATTTGGTAAAGGCTCATTGTGCGGTTCTTTACTTTCATAAATTTTGCGCCATTCTCCAATAAACTTAGAGAAATGGGCCCTGTTTGGAAAATGTGTAAACTGATACTTATTTTTACAGTTTGTAAATAAAAGAACATGTGTAGTAACTGTAAATTCTACTTACAAGAAAATAAATGTTCACATCTCATAAAATTAATAGTTTATTGGCTTTTATTGTACTCACTACAAAAATATGAAACAAAAGCCAACTCCAATGAAACACCTAAGCTATAGGTTCTCCTCATTAGTAGGATTTCACTTTTAACTCATTGTCACAAGCAGCACTCATTTTTAATGCAGGCTCTCCACTTTATATAATGGATTTGATGACTGCAACATGCTTCGAGCCATTTAAAAGCTATTTAAATATTTCTGGTGCCAAACAGTTGGAAATGGAAGAAGTAGCTATAACTACAGAGCACTCTATAATGTTTGATGATGTAACTGCTGATGGCAGAAGCAAAATAAATTCTGAGGTGTGTAGAAACATCTTATCTACTCAGGTTCGATCAAACACCTCACTGGACGGTGCTTCATCCTACAGCAAGACAATGATCCCAAACATCTGCTAAAGCAACAAAGGAGTTTTTAAAAAGCTAAAAACTGGAAAATTCTTCATGGCCAAGTCAATCGCCTGATCTAAATCTAATTGAGCATCCCTTCCATATGCTGAAGAGAAAATATAAGGGGACAAGCCCCTGAAACAAGCAGACGCTGAAGATGGCTGCAGTAGAGGCCTGGCAGAACATCACCAGAGAAGATACTCAACACCTGGTGATGTCTATGTATCACAGACTTCAAACAGTCTTTGCATGCAAGGGATATGCAACAAAGTTGTAAACATGACCACTTTAATATACATACTATTGCTCTGTCCCAATACTATAGTGTCCTGAAATGAGGGGACCATGCATAAAAAATAATTTCTACTTGGTCAAACCAAAATGTGTACAAATAACCGATAAAATCTGGAATGTGCACTTTAATCACATGTGAATTGTTTACAAGTGTGGAGCACAGTCAAAAAGGAAATAAATGTGTCTTTGTCCCAAACGTTATGGAGGGCACTGTATATCCTGTTTTTGTGAGTTAAGGCAATGTTACTGTGGCTGCAAGAAAAGATCAGAAAGGCACGAAAACTGGAAAAAGGATGATGTTGTGGAAAATCAATTACTTCACTCCAGCAGTCTTAGTTTAAGCATATGACAAGTGGGACAAACATTATATCAAGTTGAAGCGGAACCCCAATCAAGTTGGAGATTTAAGTATCTGCAATGAATGAGAATTTCCAAAATCTTTTTCTTGTACCTGAACAATAAACATCAGCAGGTCAATTAACACGAGATACTGCAGCAAACAGAAAGTCATTCAAAATATTTTCAACTGCTTTGGCAGAATGGTGCTGCACAGGACAAGTACTACATAATGAATCTTTGAAAACACACTGAAATGAATTAAAAAGTGTATCTATATATGTGCAGAAATTCATATTCTAGCTTATGACTTATTATGCATTATTATTGCTTAAAGAATTCAAATAATGCAATATTTTTTGTCAGAACCAATAATCTGTGAACCAAGACCTTGAATATATTGTTCAATATTTAAATGGTCCATTACAGTTTGCCTTGGGTAGGTCATGTTTATTGTTAATTTGAGTAAGAGATTTCCTGTCCCCTTTATTCTTGCTTTTTTAACATTATAAATGAACCATGGATTTTATTTATTTCTCAGACCTTTGCAATAGTACATCACGTCAACAGAACAAAGAGGAAATATTTAGAAAATTCAAAAAATAAAAGCAGGAAATGCAGAAGGCTATAATAAAGAGAAAAGAGTTGAAAAATACAAGGAAAGAAAAACTTACATGACATTTTTATTCATATGATTAAAATTACATATTATCAACTCATTTTTTAAAAAGTGAGAATGTTTATATCTATTTCATAGTTTGGCTGACAGTTGAAAAAAATCAGTGTGATGGAATATTTGGGAATGTTTTTGGGAGATAAATTGGTAAAATTAGAGTAGGTTACATACACACACTTTCATTTTATGAAATACTGAAAAAAATCACATTTAGTAACTTTACAGAAGTTATGGAGATTTCACAAGTGGATGTTAATTGAAGTGAATGAATGGACTATTGTTTTAAAAGCCACAGCAAGAGACAGGCTGTCTCCTAATACCTCTTCACAGAAAGGTCATTGTCTACCTCAAACAACAGATTGACCAAAAGACAAACTCCTATTGTTTGTTGGAGAAGGTCAGGAGTTTTTTTTTTCGCAAGTGAGAAGGACATGCTGCCTGGGAGTTTGAATCTCAGATAGAGAGAGGGAGAGAGAGGGAGAGAGAGACAGAAAGAGGTCTTTGACTGTGTGTGACACATAAAGCCAGGAAAACCATGTTGGAACTGAAACAGAAGCTCCAGAGTGGCAGATGACTGGAAGTGCTATTTGTCTGATGTTTCTCTTGGAATAAATGGAACAGAAAGGAAATCTGTAGTAGTATGAAAAAAAGAGGTTATCATCTGGAGAACCCTGATGGGACAAGTTTCATCAGCAAGACATTGAGGTGATTAATGGTGGTACCTCAGTTGTGGAAATCCTGGAACCACACATCTCTCTCTGCAAACCTACAAGAACCTTCCTGAGTGGTAACCATTACCTTTCGAGCACCAAAGCTTGGTGAACTTTATACATGTTAAATTCTGTGCACAGTATAAGAATTGCCTGCAACCAGTGAACTTAGAAGAATGAGAAGTGAGATTGAACTGGGAACCAAAGAACTTTTCTTAAATGTACACATAAATTACATACATGTGCACTTAGAATTAGAAGAGGGTTAAGTTAGGTTAGTTAAGTTAATAGTGATAAGTTAAAGTTTGATTCTGTTTTCATGTTTAAAGATAATTAAAAACAACTTTTGTTTAAGTAACCATTTGTCATGAATTGCTGCTGGGTTTTGGGGTCCTTTGGGCTCGTAACATCAGTTTTGATTATTTCAATGAGATTTTTATCAACCCATTATTCCCTCATAAAATAATATGGCTGTTTACAATAATCAAAGCATGCTGCATACTGTGAGAAGAATAGCCAAGACATTTTAATTAAATTAACTTACCTCAGGCCATGTAAACTTTGTAGGTCACTCGCACGGCAGATTTCATCCCAGCTTTTGTCTTGGAGCCAGGATGGGTCTGGATTTTTAATTTTGTTCTGTAATCCCACTCCTCCAGTTAGAAGAAACATAAATTCCTGATAATTGATATCATGTTTTGCCCTGGAGGAAACACGATTGAAAATTCATGTAAATCATAAAACTAAAGGCTGCATGAGTTTTACACTTTGCAAATGATCTTGTAACACAAAAATACACTCTTATAATCCAATACATTAGGATAGAATTCATAAATATCCAGACCAGGAGTGACCAAAATACAGCCCATGTGCCAACTGCAGCTCATTTCCCATTTTTAAGTGGTCCAGGGTGAATTTTAAAAATAAAATGGCATATGGCCCGTTACAACATAGTCTCTAACAATAAATTGCTTTGGACGTATACTGCTCTTCTTAGATGTCACTGCCATTTTGAACAACTGCAAGACCAACCATTGAAATGTTACTCATCAATAAAAACATTTACCTCAGTTGATTAAACATGGCGGAACTGAAAAGATGGAAAATAGCAAGGGAATGTCAAAAAATTCAGACACCGTGGGAAAATGAATAATTTTTCACAGAAGACAAGGGGAAATTCTTGTTTGACTTGCAAGGAATCTGTTAACTTTAATAGCCTATCTACAGATTTTCATATGCCATCATAAACAGTAAGGTGGACACTTGGGCCATGAACTATACTCATTGAGAGCTGTGGAAGAATGTTGGAGATGTCCTTGATCATTTCTCTTGTTCTTATTTTGCACCTAGCTTTTTATTTTGGACTGGTTTTTGAATGAGTTTTAGAGTTTTCTGGTTTTCTTGAAATTAAACTTAAGAGCAGTAGATACAGAAATACCAACTGTAATGTGAGAGCATATCAATAAACAACATTTACGTCAACAGTTAAACTGTTCAATAGTGCTGTCAGTCATTTTGATGGAAAATGAATTTTCAATGGCACAGGGAATTTTTAGTCTAAAAAACACAATTTTTCTTGCAGTGTAACTGGTTGAAAATTGCCAGCCCATGGCTCCTTATATTATTCCGTATGTGGCCATAACCAAAAAAGTTTGGCCATACCTGATCCAAATAGTTTAAAATGGTTTGGGTGGTCTTTAAAAAGCAGCAAACAAAAAAAAAGAGAAAATAATAAAGAAAGGAAAGATAAATTATGAAAGAATATTAGCACAGTATATAAAAACAGATCATATTTTTTCATAAATATATAGTCAGTGCCTCAAAGTAACAATCTAACAATCTTCTTGTCACGAGGACTATCCCTGCTGGAAGTTCCTTTATGAATGGCAAATTTGCAAGGAGCCAAACATGCTGTGACATCTATTAGTGTGTATCAATGGAACACACAGTCCATCTACTTCAAGAATATTTTCATGGCAGAGGACAAGGATGGGAAAATTCTTGAGAATGAATGGATCATGGCACTGAAGTGCCAGTTGATGAAGTAGACAAAGACAATGTGGTCAAACAATAATCATGGCTTTTATTAGCAGAAACTCATGGTACAATAATGAAAGACAATAGATGCAAATGCAGTTATATCCAAGGGGTGTGCCCTTAACAGTAGAGATAATGCACAGCTAATGTTAGTACAGCAAGGCTCGCCAGAGGGGGAAACAGGCAGCTTGGCAGACATTCACTACAGTTTCCCCCTGGCAGATACATAAATAATACTTGATTAATGCTTATGCTGGGATGGTTGGAGATAACTAAGGACAGTGAGGGGGGCCTGGGATATGTGTTGCCTGGCAACCACAGCCAAATTGAAATTCCATGAGCCCTGGCCAAAGATAGCGAGAGGCTCTGGAATGCGAGTTGCCCAATAACAACATCCTGGCTGATAAATTTCCACCTGTCCCATTTCTCTCTGAAATCATGTTACTTACATGAATTAGGGGAAATTAAACTGTAAAAATACTTGAGAGGAGGGGGACTTGTCTGTGTAGTGCAACATGAAGATGGACATTGCAGAGCTTAATGCTGATGGGATAATGCTTGCTGCCTTGAAGGTCATTGTTTTGAGGTTAGTTACTGTCAGATAGTATTGGAGAATTTAAACCCATGCACTTGTATATTCAGGGAGCTCCTCGATCCTCGATAGACCTCCCACAGGCCTGTGCATCAATAAAGGGAATTGGCTGTAGAAAAATCTGAGACTTTCATTCCTCAGGAGAGTAAGCTGCCGATTGGCACCTCACTGCAGAACTGGGATCGAGGATTGACACCGATCCTCCATATTTTGAACTATTTTTCAAATTGCTGCATTAATGCTGAAATTAACACAGCCTCAGACCTGATTTTTATCAGCGCTCTTACATCATTAAGTAGGTAGCATAATTTTTCATTATTGTTGTCAATAAAATCCTTCATTAAAATATCGACAGTAATATGAGAAAACATTTTGTGAAAGCTGATACTTACAAAAGTAGATTACTGCACAACAGAAAGGAAAAAAGCAGCTTGTCTTTCTCAAACAGAGAGCGGCAAACATTGGAGTACAGATTGTACGTGAAGTGATCATTCAGATAACGAAGACGCTTCTCTAATATTTTTGATCTATTACTGATGAGGCAAGGATAAGACAGAAGATTACAAAAACTGGTCATAAACTACTGTTAATAGATTATATATTTTAAAAATTTAGACACACGGCACGATAACAGGCCCCTTCGGCCCATGATCCCATGCTGCCCAAATACAGCCAATTGACTTACACCCCCAAGTACATTTTTGAATGATGGGAGGAAACCCACACAGACGAGGAGAATATACGAACTCTTTACAGACAGTGCGGGAGGTGAACCCGATCAATAGCGCTGTAACGCATTGTGCAAACTGTGATGCCCTAAAATTCCAGTCATCTGGTCGACTGTGAGTAACTCTGGCCCTTTGCCCAACGTGGGGCTTGAATACATGACCCTGGGATTAAAAGTCTACCAACTGAGCTAGCCAGGCTGCTATATTAAGCAATGTGGATGTCCAAACTTTCCATTTTGGTCATCCAGAGCGAAAAGCTTCTTCAAAAAATAATGTTCATGAAGGACCAAATATTCTAGAATAAGCTTCAAAATAAAATGTTTGTTTTTTTTGCAAAATAGCACTTTACTTAATTCTCTTTCTCATTAACTTGCCAGAAGAATTTATATCTTAATTCTCAACATCTTAGTAATTACGTAGGCTATTTCATTTCTTAATTATAAAATGAGATACATTAATTGCATATTTCAAGAATATTAAGACAGAAATCCAGAAAAATTTGGAATCCAAAAGAACTACTGAAATTTTAAATTTCCCTTCCTCTTCACAAATACTTGGCATTTATGGGTGGAGGGAGAAGCCAGGAACTTTTTACTTCCTCAACACAATACCACTCGTGCAGAGACACCACCCCATCCTCCCATGATTTTGTTCAAACCAAGCTCCTCTTGTGGCAAAAGTTCTCAGCCATCTATTATTTTTCTTTGGAGTTAAAGCATCAAGAAGTTCCTTTTACTTTTATAATCCTACCTGTCATGAATAGAACTGACATAAAGGTTGACAAACCAGCTCAGGGAGTACTGGTACATTGGGTCAACGTTGGCCAAGTCTGCAATGCTGAAGAAAAGGATAGCAGAATGCTTAGCAATTGGTCTGTATCCTTCACGGGATTCTGCAATCTTTAGTTCAGTCCTCTCGGCAACCTGACAGAGATAATAGATACTATAAAGCTGATAAAGGACACAAAAGAAAGAGAAATCTTTTGCAATCTGTTATAAAATAGGAACCTCAGCAACAGTTTGTGTACAGCAGAATGAAAATGGTCAAAGGGCCTGCGGTTAGCCGTGTTAATGAGGAGGAAGTACTGGACCAGACAATGAGATTAATTCTGTTGCCCTTTTAAAAAAAAATTAAGTGCATGACCTTCATATTTCCATATTTAGAAACAGATGCTAAAGCCCTAAGTGTGTTGGCCACTGTGGAGATAAATGCCTTCAATATCAAGCAAAACTGATACAATTTATGTAACTTCTGGGCAATATATTTATAAAATTAAACAAAGGGTCCAATACCAGTGCTAGAATTTAACAAAACATAAAAGCTGCAGATGCTGGAATCTTGAACAAACAAAGAATGGTTGGAGGATCTCAGTAAGTTAGACAGCATCCAAGGGTAGAAACTGCCATCAACATTTAGCCTCAGGACCCTTTATCAAGATGCTGGAATGTTGACTGGCTATGTCACCCATGGATGCAGCTTGACCTGCTGAGTTCCTCCAGCATTTCTCTGTTTGACAAGAATTTAGTGATCAATTGTATATTTTCTACCAGTCCTGTTCATACATCCTTTCATATTACCTACCTTTCTAATTCCAAGGGCTTTAACGTGACACTTTATCAGATGCCTTGTAAAAGGTCCCATGCTAGATTTAATACTGAGCCCACAACACTGTAGCAGTGGTTTTCAACCTTTTTCTTTCCACCCACATACCACCTGAAGTAATCCCTATGCTGTAGGTGCTCTGTGATTAGCAAGGGATTACTTCAAGAGGTATGTGAGTGGAAAGAAAAACGTTGAAACCACTGTTTTAATCATACCTAATTGACTCGTTATGTGCACAGTTTCATAACTCCAAAGGAAATGGGCCAATTACAATTTTTCTCAAGCAAAATATTTCAGTTGGATCTCAAGCAGTGGTTCTCAACCTTTTCTCCCCCCACCACATATGACCTGAAGTAATTCCTTACTAATCACAGAGCACCTATGACATAGGGATTACTTCAGGTGGTATGTGAGTGGAAAGAAAAAGGTTGAAAAGCACTGCACAACAGGTATAGAGAGACTGGATACATTGCACACAGTCCTCAGTTTTACCCTCAAGTGAACTGGTGAAGGAACAGTAAACTTGAAGTGGAGTTTCCAATCCTATGGACAAAGGTAAGTGCTATATGTGTTTTACTTAATTTATTTTCATGTTTTAAAATATTTGTTTATGTGTCAATCAATACGTTTCAATTAAATCTATTTTTTTGTCTAACTTTTATCGATATAAATTTAACCACAATCTGTTTTAATTTTTAAATGTCTCTCTCAAAACTCTCCATTGTTTGTGAAGGTCAGCTTCTGTAACCTTACACATCTGCAAAAAAAAAATAAAAAAAATGGATAGATGGAAATGTGAGTTATTGGTCTGGGCACTGGATCAAGCCTGAGAGCAGCCAGTCCAATGAGCTGGGCACACAGTCATTCAGCACCCATGATCAAATTGAAACACAGATTTAATATGAACTGAATACTTTGGTGTAAAAATAACGGAGGCCTGTGCTTTATTTTAATACTTTGCTTTGTCTTGAAAATTATTCACCTGGGAAGAATTGGACTTTGCTCTATTAAATAATTCCATTGATTTTATTCTTTTATTTTCTTGCACCTTTCCTGGCATCATTTTCCAATTGACAACTAACTACATTCAGATACAAACTGATGCAATCCATAAATATAATCAAGTAAATGTGAGACATCTTAACATGCCATAGTTTTCTTCCCACCCCAACTTTTACTTTCTTTTAAATTTAGACCGACCCTTTTATCCTCAAGTCCCTGCTGCCCAATTGCACCCAATTAGACTTAAAACCCTGGTACATTTTTGAGTGGTGGGAGGAATCCAGAGCACCCCGAGGAAACCCACACAGTCACAGGGAAATTGTACAATCTCCTTATAGACAGTGCCAGATTCAATCCCATGCCGCTAACCATGAAATGGTGTGAAAGAGTTCACCAAAATAAACTATTGTTCCGCAGTCTACAAGAAAAAGAAGAAAAACAAAACAAAACCGATTTCTGTGAAAAATCTAAATCAAATTATTAGAGAGAAAAACAGCATGAAATGTAGTTAATGCAAAAGCTCAAATACATTTCTTGGTCAGTATCTTACTTGCTGTTTCTTAGTAATCTCATTCGACATAATTTTTGCAGAATCAAGGATTTTAATGGCACTCTCATCTTCCAGAATGTTTCCTTCAGACCCCTCAAGGGTCTCAAGGATTTTATCTTCAATTTCCTTCAGCTGTTTCTTATTAGACGCAGATTGGACAATCAATGCATTCCTCTCATGCTCCAGTTCAGGCCTGGACAAATTAATTGAAAGACTTAATGTTATAATTCTTAAACCTCTGAATGTGGATTGAACAGAACTCTGGCACAAGTCTTCAATATTGGGAATTCACTTCTCAAAGTCAATAAATCTCTTTTGAGCTATTAGGACATGGGGTAACACTAATATCAATATGTGCAGGACAAAGTCCTCCATGCAGAAATTAGATAAAGGAGTAAATAATTGATTTCTGATTTTGTTGATAGATAATAAGTTTGTCAGGTTCGTACCACCCAATAAAGAAAATAATTGGGACTATGGTTCAACGTCTCAAATTTCGCATCAGAGTACATACATGGAAGCACATACAACCCTGAGATTTCTTTCTCCTGTGGGTGCGGCAGAATTACCACTAACTGGTCGTGCAAAAAATAAACTGAACACAGCATAAACATGTAAACAAATAAAAGAACTGTAAACAGGTAATGACTGTAAACAAACTGACTGCGCAATACAGAGAGAACAAAGAAAATCAATAAAATGCACAAGTAAAAGTCCTTAAACGAGTCTTTGATTGAGTTTGTCATTGAGGAGTCTGAAAGTGGAGGGGTAGCAGCTGTTCCTGGACCTGGTGGTGTGAATCTTGCGGCATCTCTACCTCTGTTGTGATGGAAGCAGCGTGATGGTCTTTGATGATTGCTGCTGCCCTGCAACGGCAACATTCCCTGTACTCAATAGTGGGGAGGGTTTTGTCTGAAATGTCCTGAGCGCTTTCCACTCAGTGGTATTGGTGTTCCTATACCAGACCGTGATGCAGCCAGTCAGCACACTTTCTACCACACCTTTTTAGAAATGTTCTAGGCTTTCTGGTGTCATACCAAACCTCCGCAAACTCCTGTGGAAGTAGAGGCACTGATGTGCTTTCTTCATGATGCCATTGATGTGTTGAGTCCAGGAAAGGTCCTCTAAGATAGTGACCCTCAAAACCCTAACTTTACTCACCCTCTCCACCTCTTATCCCCCAATGTTCACTGAATTGTACACCGCTGGCTTTCCTTTCCTGAAGTCAACAGTCAGTTCCTTGGTTTTGGTGACATTGAGTGCAAGGTTGTCGTTGGTGCACCATTCAGCCAAGTTTTTAATCTCCATCTGCATTCCCTTTCTTTATACAGTCCACTACTGTGGTATCGTTGACAAATTTGTAGATAGTGTTATTGTCATAGGTGCAAAGTTTCAAATGAAAGATCAAGAACAATTGCATGTCATATTTTTGAACTATACATTATGAGCAACAAGTGGATTTGAAGTGAGAGAAAGGAGTTTTAAAGGGGATCTGAGGGTAAGCTATTTTACACAGTGTCTGACACCTGGAACACCCTGCCAGATTCAGTGATGGAATCAGTTACAAACACCTCATTTAAGACATCATTGGAATAGTCAAGGCACAAAAGGATGTGGACTGAATCCTGTCAAATAGGGTGAGTGTAGATGGCAAATAGGACTGCACTGGGCCAAATGGCTCTTTCCAGAAGCCCAAAGTCAAATGGTTGAACTTCTTTTGAAAAAATGGTGGCATTTTCCTGGGTGACGAGCAATTAGAATGATTTGAGAAAATAGAAAGGTCTCAAAGTTGTATCAGTTCAACACTGTTAATTTCACAGCGCTCCAACAATGGAGTCCACGAAGGGTACACTCACATAAAGGAACGCAAAATTGTGAAAATTTCAACCACTTACAGCGTGGAATCTGCACAAATGTACTTTGCAGTTAGCCTAGCTCAAAAATTGCTTTGCCACCAATTGCAGCAAAACTAGGACTCCCATACTGTAAAAGGGCTGGATGACTTAGGGTAGGTCAAAAGGGTTCAGTAAAGTTCTATAAATCAATATATTGAGGTACTAACTGCAGGGAGCATAATACTAGATTTCCTATTTAGAAATGAGACAGAGCAGGTGACAGAAGTATGAATGGGGAATACTTCGGGTCCAGTGATCTTTGTGCCATTTCAAGATAATTATGGAGAAGGATAGGTTTGGTCTGCAAGTTGAGATTCTAAACTGAAGAAAGACCAATTCTGAAAAAATTAGAATGGTCTGGAAAGTGTGGTTTGGGATAGGTTCTTTTAAGGCAAGGATGTGCTTAGTAAATGCAAGACCTTCAAAGGTGAAATTTTGAGGGTACAGAGATTGTATGTTCCTGTCAGGATCAAAGGCAAAGTTAAAAGACATAAGGAACCTTCGTTTTCAAGGGATATTGGGGATTTGGTTAAGAACAAGAGGTGTAGAGTAGAAATAGGCAACAAGGAGCAAATGAGGTACTTGAGGAGCATAAAACATGTAATAAAAGGGAAATCAGGAGGGCTAGAAGACATAAGATTGCTCTGGCAGGCAAGGTGAAGAAAAATCCAAGGAGCTTCTACAGATATATTAAGAGCAAAATGGAGAGCAAGAGACCAAATTTATCCTCTTGAAGACCAGAGTGGACAGCCATGTATGGAGCCAGGAGAGATGGGAGAGATCTTAAAAGGGTTTCTGCATCGGTATTTAGTCAGGAAACTGACACAGAGTCTAGCAGTGAGGCAAACAAGCAGTGAGGCTATAGAACCTATGCAAATTAAAGAGGAGGAGGTGCTTACTGTCTTAAAGCAAATAAGGGTGGATAAATCCCCGGGGACTGACTAATGAGGCATTCCCTCGGACCTTGACGGAGGCTAGTGTAGGAATTGCAGGGGCACTGGCAAATATATTTAAAATATATTCAAATATATTGAAATGGAGAAAAAGGATGAAATATTGAATTCAAAATGACTTTGTTTAGCATCAAATTACTGCAACCTGGTTTACTGACATCATTATCTGCCTAGTATGAAAAATTTATTTTGCTAGATTTGCCATGTCATGACAGCCGATGGCATAATGGCAAGTATGGCCCCCTTAATAAAGTTTAAGCAAACTCAGAATTCAGGAAAAGCACACTCTCTATATGGCTTAATTTACCTCTCCTTAGCGACAACAATTCCCAACAGCTGATCCTCAAGGCCCTCAAGGGTGATCATAAAGTTGAGCAAAGAAACCTTTGTTGCCAACTCGGGCAAATAGTGTGGATTTCTTAGCTTTGTTGTCACGTAGAGTCGGAAATCCATTGAGTACTCCATAATTGAATCACCAAGTTTGATACAATCCATACCACCTGGAGAAAAAAAAAAGAAATAAATTCCTGGAATTCCTTTTCGCATTATTCTTTCCTTTTCAATATTTTTTATTAACATTGATTTTTAAAAAATTTTATCTATTTTTTTCAGCCATCTGAGAATGACCGAGCTTTTTGCTTTTTGGAAGGTTAAGGGTATCATAGGTTTTTTGAGATTTGTTCATGGAAGGTCATCTTATATCCTTTGAACAACTTTCAAACAAATATGGTCTGCCTAATTCACATTTTTTTAGACATTTTTGAATGCTATATTACCTAATTTTCCCCTGCTGTATCAGTCAGATGTGGTTGATGCTCTTTTTTGTTTGAACCCCTCATTGCGACCAGTCTTGACTGAAAAATTTAAAGGGCATGGGAGCAGGAGCTCCAAAAGTCTTTTGCTGCAAAGACATGGGAAAAGATTTTTAAACTAGTTAATACCTCATCAATGTGTGCTGACACTCCCTTATTCAATTTAAGGTAGAACATAGGGCGCCTATGTCTAAAGACAAGCTTGCCCGTATTTTTCCTAATTTTAATCCAGTCTGTGAAAGGTATAATTCGCAAGTGGCTTCATTGACCATGTCATATACTTTGGTCCTGTTTGGTTTTGGAAAGATATCTTTGGTACTCTTTCAGTAATCCTTGCAATTGATTTCCAGCCAAATTCCTTTTGGAACAGATGTAGGTCGTTGTCCAACTTCTGCTCATTGGATTTTAGCTTTTACCACCCTGATGGCTAAATGAAAAGACCCCACTCTGCCTCTACTACAGTTCAATGATTTCTCAAACCATGGCCTGTTTGTACTTAGAGAAAATTAGAAGTGCTGCATTTGATCCCTCTGTTAAATTTGAAGAAACAAATTCATACAATATTTTCAATGATATAATTTCTAATGTTTTCTCTAATTTACTGTCCCTTCCTCATACCATTAAGTTTACTTTTGGATGAGGACCAGGCTTCTAATGTTTGATGAATGCTGATCAAAGGCTTTCCAGTTTTTGTTTCATTATAGAATGTTTTAAAGTGAATTCTTTAAAATATACCACAGATATAAATTTTCAAAATACCTTCAATAAGGTAGCCCAGAAAAGACAAAAGACTGAATGGACAAAAAGCATAGGAAGACTCATGATTTCAACAAAGATCTGTCATGGATC
Organism: Narcine bancroftii; assembly: GCF_036971445.1. Classification (NCBI taxonomy): domain Eukaryota; kingdom Metazoa; phylum Chordata; class Chondrichthyes; order Torpediniformes; family Narcinidae; genus Narcine; species Narcine bancroftii. The sequence continues at coordinate 166,736,074 of NC_091473.1, read as the reverse complement.
AACTGTCCTCGCAATAACTGAAGCAGGTGCAGATTTTCCAGGACAATACTGAAATTATCAGGAAAAGATGAAATGATTGGATCTTTTTTCTTCGAAGAATAGAAGGCAGAGGGATAACCTTGTAGAGATCTTCCAAAATAATGACAAGTTTTGGTGGAGAGCACACATGCAAAATGTTTTCACTTTGCAATAAAGAGTATAATTAGAAGCCTTCAATATATGAGAGTTACCAAGAAATCCAGCAGAGAAGTCTGAAGAAACTTCTTCAAGCAAAGACTGATAAGATTCTGCAACTCACTTGCATAGAAAGTGGTCGAAACAAAATCGCGGAGATGCCTTTCAGGGGAGGCTGAACATTAGGTGAGAGGGAATGGAAAAAGGAGTCAGACTGAAATGTCGATGATGAAAGACAGGAGAATAAACACTGGCTTTTAACGGCTTGTTTCTGATCCTATTTCCAACACAATCACAAACACATAAATCAGAAATACCTTGTTTAAATGTCTGTTTGAGCAGAAGGGGCTCAAGTGAAGGATCCAGTTCCTCAGCAACATTTTCCAGCAGAAGAGGTGTTCCAAACTGCATGCAGTTTTCTAGTGTCCGCACATAGTCCGAGTCGGTCAGTTTGATAATACTCAGCTTATTTTCACGCTCTGAATTTCTCACCCACTTATTAGCCTGCCCTTGTGGGTCAATCATCAATGGCCTGAGATCAGAAAATCAATGTATAAAATGCTTATTCCTTTAAAACCGGAAATAGACACATTTTTCATTGGTCTGATCTGCATTATTATAGGTTACCCATGAAAGCCCAGAATTTGGATTTGTAATGATTGTGAAATTATCATAATTTTGGCATTTCTGACACATGCAACTAAACACAGAAATCCTGAAATTACCCCTCCACAAGCAGAGCCAATCCTGAAGGTTGGGTCGATGATAACTTTGAGAGAGAAGCACTCAACAACTTTAAGCTCGGTTATAGAAAGACTATCTTTTTCTATACAAGATAAGATGTCTTATTATGAGTTAAAGTCGACCCCATTCATTGATTATATACAATTTAAATAAGTTTGAATTAATCATTTTTTTCTTTAAAAAAACTTTTTAAAAATTATATAATTTTTCTATATATATGTTTTCTTTTTTAATTTTTTTTAGTTTTTTTATTATTAGTTGTTTTTTTTTCATTTAAGTTCTTTTTGTTTTGTTTTTTCATGTATATTTTTATATAATAAAAATTGTTTGGATTAATAATTAATACTTAATTAATATTTTTTTTTGTTTTTATATATATCGATCTTTTTTAAGATATATATTTTTTATTTTTTTTATTATACTAATAGTATTAATTCTTCACTCTTTATCATGGGGGTGGGGAGGAGGGGTTTAGGGGTTAAAAATAGTTTTTTTTTAGTCTTAGTTTTTAGTTGTTAAGGGGAGATGCCGAGATTGGTATTGTATTAACTATGTTACTTTGTACTTGTATTACTTTATTTTGTATTTTTCTGTACGTGAATTACTTACTTTCTTCATATGTTAAAATTAATAAATAAAGTTTTGAAAAAAAAGAAAGAACAACTTTATCTGCATGCTCTCTCTCTCTCTGTTGTTTCTCCCCTGCACACAGCATGGCCTTCAAGCTATGTACAAGGCACATGTAAGTACAGAAGACAGACAGGAAGTAAACCCCTCCCAGCCTCACTTTAAAAACAACTCGCAGTACAACACTTCTTTTTCCCCCCCCCATAGAACCAAACATGCCCCAAATATAAAAAAAGAGTGATGCCATTAGCTTGCATACTCCTAAAATTTATAATAACATTTCAACAACACCTTAGTAATATAAAAACATCTTAAAAAGTAGCAGATTCCCATTCAGTCTACTAAAAAAAACTGTCCAATCACAAATTTAGTCTGTCAGGTGGTTTGCGAGTGTATTGTGATCAGCTCACTACTCCTGATGATTCAGGTTCTACACTGCTGGCCAAATACTAGGCACATTTCTCATCACGACATGGGATTGCCTCTGCAATTGCCACACCCTGCCCTGGACGAGGGTGTGGGATGGCCTGGCTGGCTCTTGGCCACCTGGCCACCAGCCACTGTCTGTTCACCGGTCCCACCTGGATTGTGCTGATGCTCATGGCCTGCTGTTGTGGAGAGCCCAGCTTTTTGCTGTTTTGCTTGGTAGTTTCGTACACCAGACAGGTGGAGATGGCCTTTGCTAGCGTTAGCTCGCGGTGGCACAGAAGCACTTTCCGCAGACTGTCGTCACAAATACCACAAACCATCCTATCTTTAATTAATTTCTCACAGAATGTTCCAAAGTTACAGGTCTTCGCCCTGATTGTCAAATTGCTGACGTATGAGTGGTTTGACTCGCCAGACTTTAGGTCTCTATTAAACTTATGCGTTTCTCTGTGGGTTGCACATTTCCCTGAATTTTTGTTTTAAACATTCGAGGTCCTCTCTCAACTCAGCTGGGCTGGTAACAAGTTTCCCTTCATGCACTGCAGACATGAACGACCTCTCCCTTTCAATTACTTCTGGACCCGCCAAATTTAACAAAATATACCTTCTGGTGTGGGCAGGCTTATCGTTGTGCGCTGCCGCAATAAATATGTCATACACTTGCTCAAAAATATGCCAGATCTCTGCTGCATTTCCTTCAAACACAAGTGGGTTGGGCTGTTGAAATTCATCCACCATTATGGCGATTGTTGCAAATGTGATTTGATTACTTACTGTGACTGAATAGAAAGCCTCAGGCTTGGGACACTCTCGATCTCACTTCTGACACCATGTTTGTTATTGCATGCTGAATAACTAAGAGTCGGCAGATGAGGTGAACCAAACAACTTTACTGTATACAACCAGAGAAAGAAAGACAGAGCGTGCCCACAGCAGGGCATCTGCTCCCTGCTAGTACTCAATTCAACTAACATGCCCTTGTGGATCTTCCGCATGCCCAGTGCATTGTTGTGAGTACGGTGGCAGCTATGCGATTGAGCGGGTGCAGAACAGCTAATGGCAATGGCTGCCTAGAATCGGGAAAAAAGGTACGAGTCTAAAAATGAGCGCTCAACTGCACAGGAGAGCTTCTTCCCCCCTGCTATCAGATTCCTGAATAATCAATGAACCACAGACATGTTTGCACTACAACGCTGCCGCAAAACACTGAATTTCATGACTTGCTCATGACAATAAATCCTGATTCTGAAAATTCCATAGATTTATGGTTATAAAAACTTATTTTTATGTCAATCAATACCATTAACATTGGATTTGAATTTAGTGCTGAGAAAACATGATTTATATTACAGTAAAAATCCACGTTATATGGAATTTAAACAACCGGCAGCCTCTTCGCAACCAGCAAAATAATCCCGGAAAATAAATAGGTAAAAAATACAGAAGTTAAAAATTTGCGCACCCTTAAAGGTTAGTTCGCCAATCCATGCACACACAATCTCAAGCAACCAGAAAATTCACTTATCCAGCATCTACCAATCCTCATTAGTGTGGAATACTGGAGATTTTACTTCTGGCCTTTCGGTAGTGTGATGGGACAATCTGATTACTTATCTTGCTTACTCATTTCCCAATTGCTAATTTTAACAGGAAAAGACAAAGCTTAAACCTTCCACAGCTATCAGAAAAGTGAAAATAGCTTGATTTCGGCAAGCCAAAATTTGACAAAGAGGCATTCCTTACTCTGCAACATCTACTAAGTACTCACCATCGTCTGGAATTACTAACAATCACACCATTATCAATTGAAAAATTGTCTGTTGGCAATCCAGCAATGTTCCATGCTCTTATTATAATAGGATCTCCTAGTGTCTTACTCAGGGAAAATTCACCCGAGGATGAGATATTTTTGGCCTATGAACATAGGGAAAATAGAGTTTATTAATGAAGTTTATTTAAGGAGAAAACAATATAAATATCCAAAAGAAAAAAAGTATTAAAAAGCTCACAAAAGAACATAGAAAGATAGGAGCATGAATATATGACTCATTGATTCTTATTCTGTCATTTACCAACACCATCGTGATCTGTGGTGTTTGAAAAGTCCTGCAATATTCTCTTCACCTCTGATTTTCTTGTGCTACTTAAAACATCAATTATTCATCAAAGAAAATTCCAAAGATCAACAATTCTCTCATGAAAGAAGTTTACCTAAATTGTTGATTCCTTGCCCTAAAGCTATGGTTCCTGGCATCTACAGCCCAAGAAAACATGCCTCTGCATCCTCCCTCTCCATCCCTCTGAATATTTTAATCTCTCATTTCCCTGACATCAGAAAATATGGCTCATTCTATTTGATTTCACACGATAACATTGCTTTCCCCTTCATACAGAAAGTTTTGATTACTCCCTCCTCTCAGGCAAGTCCATCTTTAGATTCTGACATCAAAATTGTTCATAGTATTCCAAATATAAACTTGCCAAGTTCTACTTAATTGCAGCCTGACTTCTTGAATCACACACTCAATCTTCTTGCAATAATATTACACATATTTGCCAACCTAACATCAGAACTAATTGCACATTTCTTTGCCTCATTCTCTGTCTACCACTTTATCACTCAATCAGCTTGCTGTTCCTTAATCTTCTGCAGCCACTTTATGTCCTCTTCTCGGCTTATTTTCTCTTAGTTGAGAATAGTTAACAAGTGACTGTCTCATCCAAGGTTTTTGCTGTGAATAGTTGAAATCTAATCATTAATCCTTGCAACAGTTTTATCCTCCTCTATAGGAGCACTTCATTTAGTACTCTCCAATCCTTGGGGATAATATCAGAACCAACAGAATTCCAAAAGTTCAAAGCCAATGCATCAATCATCTCTGCGGCTGTCATTCTTAAAATCCAGAGGAATCGCATCATTTTTTTTTAGCACTTTTCCTTTTTCCTCTTTCAAGGCTGGGAAGAGTGAAGTTTTTACTCTTTTACATCTCATTTCAGGACCAAGCTTGTCCAGATTCAATATGACAGGTTAAATAGTGCATAAAAGTCCCTCTATTCTGGCATAATGATGGTCTTCGATTTATAGTCCAAACACAAGAGTATGACTGTTGGTTGTGAAGCAAAATTTCCATGTGGCCAACCACTATTTTTGTTATTTCTCAGTGTTATTGTCAAAAAAAAATGGGTTAATAAAATTACTACAGAAGAAAATAACATTGGAAATTTCAGAAAATATGAGAAGTACAATGATAAAATGCATGTGGAGGACATGATGAGGCCAAGAAATTTCAGTGCACCCAAACACATGTAGTATATGGCCATTTTAGTTGGCGGCTTGTGATCGTACAGATTCTATCACCAATGTACATATGTACAGATTATAGTGCAGGATGACTGTGATTGGCTGAGAGAGTGTAGCCACACCTACTGGCAGGTCCTAAAGGATTGCTCCAGGCCAGTTCAGGTCATTCTGAACTGGTCAACCTACTTGTGATACGCTCCAGTCTTTTAGTTAATAAAAGCCTTGGTTTGGATCAACAAGTCTTTGGTTCTTTCGACGCACACTACACGGCTTCAATGGTAAATTTTAACAGTGCTGATCGAAAGGCCACAGGCATTATTAATTAGGTTTCCCTTTTCCATTTTGTACTTGGTGTTCAGTGAATGGGGAGAACCAAAGAAGATGATCATTTGGGAGAGGGATCAGTCCAAGAAGGGCCATAACTGGGAAAGGGATTCTTCAAAGTGGATTGAGACTTTTTTTGTGTTCTTCAGAGAGGAATGGGCAAGATTGGGGCGAGCAAAGGGAAATCCTGAGAGGATAGATGTGGTAGTAAAAAGATAAGAACATAAGAAATAGGAGCAAGCGTAGGACATCTAGCCCGTCAAGCCTGCTCCGCCAGACAATGTGATCATGGTTGATCTGATGATGGGTTCATCTCCACCTACCTACCTTTTCACCATATCCCTTAATTTTTTTACTATGTAAAAATGTATCCAACCTTGTCTTAAATATATTTACTGAAGTCACCTCCACTGCTTCAATGGGCAGTGAATTCCAGATTCACCACCCTCTGGGAAAAGCAGTTCCTTCTCATCTCTATCCTAAATCTACCACCTTGAATCTTGAGTCTATGTCCCCTAGTTCTGGTCTCCCCTACAATGTAAACAACACCTACAAGGCTGATGGGAATCATAAAGGTCTTGGAAATTAGAGCATTTGAGGATCCCAGGCCAACAGAGGGTTGGAAGAGTTTTGAACACACTGGAAAATGAATATTTTGCTTTCTGAACACTTTTGGGTATATTTTATGGATTTTGCGCTGCTGATCACGAAAGCGGTTGGTGAAGCGGTTAGCGAAATGCTTTAACAGCACCAGTGATTGGGACCAGGGTTTGAGTCCTGCATTGTCTGTAAGGAGTTTGCACGTTCTTCCATGTCTGCGTGGGGTTTCCTCTCACCATTTGAAATGTAACAGGGTTCTAGGTTAATTGGGTATATATTGGGCGGCACAGACTCGTAACTAAATGGCTTGTTATTGTGCTGTAATAATTTTTTAAAAAAGCTCCTATCATATAACATTTTTTAGATATAACCTACTTTGTGATTTCCTGTCATATTTTACATTTACTGGTATAATGCCTACAAAGCCAGCTGTTTTGGTCAGTCCAAGCATGCCTGGGCATGCACTCACTGCAGGAGCTATGCAAATGCTGAGAGTCAGGATAGATGCAGCTCACCTATACAGATGCTGTGAAGAGATATAAATTGAATGCATGTTATGCACATGTTCTTCAGGCAATCGGTTAGTAAGTGTTACTTAACCATAGCATTTATTGTCCAGGAAGATTCAATATAGAAGAAATGTCTCATCAATGTCACAATGGCTATTCTATTTGTCGCATATATCCGCTTAATGCTAAATTCAGTAAAAGTCAATTGAATGTTTCTCCGACTTCCAATGCGATACAGCAAATCTGAAGGGAGGTTTGCACAGGAGATGAAATGTTTGCCAATGGGAAGTCAATAAAGTTTGAAAGTGATCAATGAAAATTAATGAAGAGGAAATCCCAAAATGCATTCCGACTGTTTTTGGAAAATCCTATAAACGATAGGAATATTTCAGTATATGGTTCAAGTAGAGTTGCAAGAAAACTGCACCTCTGAATACCTTGCAAATATTGGTCCAGTCAACAATGCATTCATGACGAAAAGCTGCAGTAAAAGCTCCAAGATAAGCAATGACTCCTGCTGAAACTAATACATCCCCAGTCAAGTTATCATACACGAGTTGTAAATCATCTGCAGCCTTTGACCACCTAAACAGAAATATGGTAACACTTCAGAAATTGTTCAAATAAAAAACTCAGCAGCTTCTGTGCAATTTAGAGGCAAATAAAGTATAGACTCAGAGCAAACTGTCCGAAGGGCAAGTAGTTCATGAAAGCAACGAGATTCCACTTTTCTGCTGTTGATTTATTCATTCAAGTATTCAAGTAAAAAAAATTGAATGAAAATAATCATGATCGATTATTAACTCATCTTCATGACTTTCAACCAAAGTAAAAGAACCAACACATTATTTTTCTAGACATATCCTAGATTTTGTTTGCTTCCCCCCCCACCCCACTATTTCTAGCAAAATCAAAGGAATTTGAAAACAAAGATACAGAATTTACATGTATGATATACTTTCTTACGATGACACAAGTTCATGTAGAGGGTTAATGATGATCCTGTGTAATGATTGCAGCGGGTGGTAAACTGTCGTAGGTAGTGCCACTGCCTCAAAGCTGCAGTGATCTGGGTTCAGTACTGATGTTGGAGAGCTGTGTGCAGTTTGTGGAGTTCACACATTGCCACGGTGACTGTGTGAGTTCACTCTGGGTGCCTTAGTTTTCCCTTACATTCAAAAGATATGTAGGTTTGAAGGTTAACTGGCTACTGTAGATTGCTCCTAGTGTTGAAGGATGGTAGGGAAATCAGAGTGGAGCGGTGGTACATGAGGGAGAATAGGGAACAGGGAAATAAGTGAGCTCATGAGTTGGTGGGATTGCTTCAAAGCCAGCACAGACTAGATGGGCAAATGGTCACCTTCGAATAAGAACAAGATTGGGGAATGTCAATTTTCAACAGACATTTAGTGGCTGAGGGCAAAATAAAATTGTATATGGACGCCGATGGCATGAGTTAAGAATTGTTTTTACTTGACAATTTAATATATTCGCTGTCACTTTAAGCCAAAAAACACTGGAGAGAATCTGTCTCTTGAAGCCTCTAACCTTGATTTTTCTCCCCCTAGTCCTCCAATCAGTTTTGCTGCTCTCTCCAATTTTTTAGCACACAGGTCCACTTGGAACTCCAGCTGAGCCTTCTCTTCAGTTTTTTCCTGAAATGTCTTTTTCAGATCAGCGAGGTGGTCTTCCACTTCCTTCAGCTCTGCTCTCTTCTGGTTCAGAACTTCCATAGTCTGAGCCAAGGATCTTTGTGCTTCATTTAAACGAGCCTTCTTTGGAGCAACAACCTGAAATGATAATGTCACAAATTATTTTCATTTTTAACTATAATAATAATTTGCAATCTTTATATTTCCTAAATAATGGAATGATACAATGACATGAAATAATGAACTCCTACCAAAAGCGAAAGGGATGGGGACATCAAATTGATATCAGGGAAAACAAATAACCCCATATTAAAACATGTAATTCAGATATGGCAAAATATAAATCAATGTGTTGGACTAAAGGTGGGGATATCTCCTAAAAAAAATCCCTTGACTCAGAACAAATTAATATCCATGACTCTGGATAATAAGATCCTGGACACTTGGTGCTGGAAGGGGATCAGGTGTATCAAAGATTGTTATGAACAAGGGCAGCTCATGTCATTCAAACAGCTGAGGAATAAATATGATTTGCTAATAAAACTTCTTTTGCTATCTTCAGCTTTCTTAAAAGATAATTTGGGACCATCTATGGCCCTGCCCATGTGTAGTGACATGGAGATTCTAATTCGAAAGGGGAATACACACAAATTTATCTCTATTATGCATCTCCTATTCCAAAATGAGGGCCTGAAGCCAGGCTAATACGTCAAGGGAAAGGTGGGAGCTGGGCTTGGGCACAACAATCCACAAGTGGTGCTGGTCAGACTTGTGTCGGGACAGCATGACAGCAGTCATTAGTGCCAAGTACTGGTTGGTGCAATATAATTTCCTGCATCAAATGTACCTCACACCACAAAAATTTTATAAATCTAAACCAGAAATTTTGGGAATGTGCTTTCGGTGTGGTGTGGAGATTGGAACCTTTCTCCATTCAACCTGGCTGTGTACAAAGGTGAGATCCTTCTGGGAGGACCTGGGGGACATTCTGAAAATAATTATAAAGGTGGATTTTCCATAGGATCCGGAATTGTACCTTCTGAGAAGCATTATGGACATGAGTGAAGGTTGCTTTGTCAGTAGCCAGAAAATGTATAGTGGAAGGCTGACTCCCAACTAAAATTGCATGACGGAAAACAGAAATGCAAAGTTGTAATTCCCTGGAAAAAACTACGTACAATTTGAGGAAGAAATATGGCACATTCATTAGGGTGTGGCAACTCTATCTGCAACACATTGGTGCGCCGATGTAATTATACCCCTCTTAGATAAAGTGAACACAACAACCGTGCCAGTAGTGGAATGCTCGAGATCAGTGAAGCAGGTCATGGCTCAGGCGATGTGCTCCTGTATTTTGTTCCTTATCCCTTTATTTTAGGTTTCTTTGGGTTATTCTTGTTCCCTTAAGGGTTTGTGACTTTACTGATATTTGTTTTTTTGTATTTGTTTAACTTATAAAATCTTTTCTTTTTTGTATTAGGATAGGAGGGAAGGGAGAGGGGTAGGGGATAAAATAGACTCTGCATGATATACACTATTGTTGGAAAAAAATGTATTGTTTATTTGGATTTATAGGAGTCTTTGAAAATCAAAAATAAAACATACAAAAAACAGAGTAAGGGATGGGAAATTCCAGAGAATGCTTGGAAAATTAAGGCAGTAATATCAACATAGAAAGTTTCTTGAGCTTTTTAAATAGAATTTTAAGAGATGTCACAGTTTGGAACTATTGAATTTAAACAAAGCATACGAGAACAATTTTTCAATATTATAATGGGTATTTTCTATAACCGTGCAAAATATTTATTCTGACATTATTAATTTGTAAGAGATAACTATGTGAATGTTATTTTCACTGCATTGCATGAATACAGTACCTTTGCAACACGATCATATACTTCCATGGCAAGAATCCATTTACATAATCCTTCTGCAGCAGATGAAGCTTTAACCACCTTCTGTGGATCAAAGTCAGGATTGGTGACGTATTCAGTACGTATCTTTTGCATGACTGCTACCTGTCCAGAAGGAAATAGGATACATAACATCACTCATGAGAAAAAGAAGACAAAAAAAAGTTTAAAATGACTAAAAAGGAATTCTCAGAATTGAAAGCTATTAGGAAAAAAATCTTTATGCAAAATATATTGATAATTTTGCTCGTTTATTCAATTCTCTGCTATTTGGGTGTTGTATTTATTGTAAATAACAATAATATAATTTGACATTTGTAACTGATAAATAATTAAGCAGTTAGGTGCTCTTTAGGACTAAGATCAGGAATAAAATGATGAAGATCAAATTCAATAGGAAAAGTTCATAAATCTTTACAATCTTATCAATACCACACTAGAAAAAATGACATCAGCTCAAATCTACAGGGAAAATATCAGTGCAAAGTCATATTTCACAATTATGTTCAGAAAGTTTTAAAAATATGGGAGGCAAAATTAATTTTCCAAGATTGAGTCAAATATTAATAATCATGATTATTGCTAGGATGTAGCTTGGCTACTGATATAAATAATCAGCATGAAACCATGAGTACAAACTCCAGGTTCTTGATAAGCTCACAGTAAAATCAGATTCAACTATTTCTGATCTGAACTTCTTTTTTCCCAGTTTTGTCTCATGTTCCTAAAAATAAATAAAATGATTTATCTGCACCTTGAAAATGTCTGTGCAGAAACCTTCATCATGTGGAAATTTGCTCAAAAAAAAATTTTGCCCGCTGGGATGCAAAAAAAAAGGAGCCCGCCAAATAAAAAGGGAAAGAAACCCCAACCAGAGGGCAGCTCTCCCACATGGAAATAATTGTAATTCCTGCAGATACATCTGTGAATTGAACTAGTGAGTCACCTCAAGCACTGCTCATAGACATTGAGATGACTAACACTTTCAATCTTTTTATATGTTGATTTTAAATGTCTTCACAGCAAGTAAAGACTTTTAAACAATCTTATTGGATCTAGACTGCAGATCATATTAGAAAGAATACACAAATAGAAAAATATTAAAGTCATCATAATATTAAATTAATTTCAAAAAGTTGTGTAAACGTATATACCGAAAACGTACTGGTATGTTATCTTTGTCATACTCCCTCAAATCTTTTAGGAAATTCATGTCACCCAATAACTTCTTACTGGGTCCCCAATAATCTAAAATCTGGAAAATAAGACAGGAAATTATTTCACTAATCCAAAGATCAAGTTACTCTCATCATTCATTAGCTACTATCAATCAGAATAGTATTGGATTTAATATGAGATGTAAACTTGTACATAACATTGGACAATGAAGATTTTGCTTCCTGAACACTTTTGGGTGTATTTTATAGCTTTTGGACTGCTGATCACGAAAATCATCTGAAAAGTTATCATGTACCTTTTTTAGATATAACCTATTTTGTGATTTCATATTTTAAGTCTACTTCAAACATACAAAACCATGTCATTGAAAATTCACTTTCTGCATTCACAATTGGACTTCTTCCCAGCTAATCTTGACGCAGTCAGTGATGAATAGTGAAAGGTTTCACCAGGGCATTTCAACCATGAATAAATGGTATCAAGGCAACTGGAATCCATCGATGCTGGCCGACTATTGTTAGACACTGACACAAGAGGTATCAGAAGTTGATTACAAATGAAAATCAGCGGTAAAATATTTTTAGGTTATTTGAACCAATGTAATGTGTCAACATCATTGTGCAATTAAACATGGTAAATTCAATAAAAGTTAATTTAATGTTTCTCCAACTGCCCACAGCAAATCTGAAATGATCTTTGTGTTCAGCTTGAAGTTGTCCATCACAATTCCCAATTTTATTTCATCCCAATTTTATTTCAATCTGTTGTCCGGTGTAATACTCATTTTGTCGTGCTTCCAATATTATTGTCAAAATAAATGTCCAAAAACTGCCACAAGCCATAAAGCAACAATCCCTTTCACTACCTTCCCAGATTTCTCACGAGTTATCAGAAAAAAATGTCCAATGGAAGCAGCTGTCACAAAAGGAAGAAATAAGGACTCTTGGTTGTGGTCAAGTCATGTCCCCAGAGGAGCTTTGAGCTGGCAGATTAGTAAATAGCTCAGCCTTTGCAGAGGCAGCTCATTTCCCCAAAGCATCAGAGAAGTGGAGGGATAACTCTTGTGCAATTTTAATTATCCCATAACTTCCATGATCAATTTCATTACAATACAAAGGCCTAAGGAAAAAATGTATGAGAAATCCACTTTCAAACCAAACATTTGTCAAAAGTATTCATTTAAAGTTTTTGGAAGATTTGTTCAAGGTTGAACTAACACTTGATCCATTACTTTTCTTAGTGGGTAATACTACAATATTAACAACCGGTTTAAGATTGGATACATTTCAAATTGCATTTATTCGTTTGGCATTAGCTGTTGCTAAGAAATCTATTACTATTACATAGAAGAATGGCATTGATTTGAATATACAAAGATGGCGTAATGAATTGAAATCGTGTATTTATTTAGAGAAGATAATATATAACTGCCGGTAGAGGACCCATGATTCGGAGCCGAACAGGAGTGTGGGTATGACAACGGCTCTGTATACCCTTATCTTTGTGAGGTTTTTCAGTTGGTTGTTTTTCCAGACTCTTTTGTGTAGTCTTGCAAAGGCGCTATTTGCCTTGGTGAGTCTGTTGTCTATCTCGTTGTCGATCCTTGCATCTGATGAAATGGTGCAGCCGAGATAGGTAAACTGGTTGACCGTTTTGAGTTTTGTGTGCCCGATGGATCGGACTTGTCAGCCACAAACAAGCCTGCAGTTGACGTGGACATTTACCCCTCCATAAATCTTCGACCGCGAAGCCAAGCCAAAGAAGAAGATAATATATAACTAACGGAATAATTATTCTTTCTTTGTTAAAATGTGGACTCCATATTTGAAATGTAAGGGTTTGGATATATTGTAAAAGTTTTTTTGAAGATGTAATGGGTTGGCACACTCCACAGCAATGGATAATTACCCAATAGGGGTAGTTTGGGGAGGGATGTCGGGGGAAGGGTGGGAGGGGGGTTAGTTGAGGTATTAGTTTTTAGTAAGGATTTTTTTGTATGTATTTAAAATACATATGTATCTAATGTATTTTAATGTATTTAATAAATAAAGTTTTCCAAAAAAAAGTATGCATCTGAATAATTTTCTACTTTAAATTTTACCTTTTCACCACTTCCAGAAGGATCATTGATTTTTTCTGGTTTTATGAGTTTCATGACACAAACAGCAGCCATCACCAGTTTGACACCCTGAGGAGGATTCTTCATTGATTTAACAATTGTGATGTCAGATGGCTAAAATATAAAGAAAAGATGAGCAAGGCTTATCATTAATTTAAGCAGAAATGCACATTACTCTTAATATTTTAGTGCATTACAATGTGTTATTCTAAAATGTAACATATTTTAAGTAGTACAGGTATACCTCATATTATGAATACTCGCTTTACGCAAATTCACTTTTACGAAGAAACTTGTGTTCGCTATCCAAAAGAAATTTGAATGGGTTTTTGCTTTTATGAATATAGCTTTCAATAGTATCGGCTATTTTGCCTTATGATAGGTTTCATAGGAATGCCGAAAACTGGAGCATGTCAATTATATTCAAACAAAGAATTTCTGGAGGAACTCAGCAGATCAGGCAACATCCATGTGTAGAATGGTTAGTCAACTTTTCAGATTTGAACCTTTTATTAAGGTCAAGATAAAAAGGCAAAATTAAATATAGATAAAAGGGGAAAGAAGTTGGACGAGGGCCCAAGAGGTGAAGGTGTGGGAAGTGATAGACAGATAGAAGGAGAAACCATTGTGGGGGAGAGATAAAAAATACAATTCAAATACAGAAGTAGGTGAAGAAGAGCTTGAAACAGTAGAATCAGATGGCAGACGAGGTTACCTATCTTACATACATGATTAAGTTTAAGGCTGCCCAAGATGAATATGATGTGTTGTTCCTCAAGTTTACATTTGGCCTCACCTTGAGAATGGATGAGGCTAAGGATGGATATGTCAATGTAGGAATGGTTGGCAAAATTAAAATGGTTGGCTACAGGAAATTCAAGTGTAGACCCACAAACAGAGCATAGGTGTTTGGTGAAGTGGTCATCCAATCTGCGCTTGGTCTTCCCGATGTAGAGTAGACCACACCAAGGTTGGATGATATGCATGTAAAGTTATGGCTCACCTGGAAGGTCTGTTTGTGGCCCTGGATGGAGGTGTTTTGCACTTTCTGCAGTTTTAGCAGGAAAGCCCAAGGGGTAGAAGGGTGGGTGGGAAGGCAACAGCAGATTAGGGAGTCTTATTCCTCCAAAATGCAAATAGGGCTGGAGAGGGGAAGATGTGGGCAGGAGTGAATTGTGGGTTGCGGAGACTGGTGGGGTGGAATGCGAGGACCAGAAGGACTCTGTAGTTGCTCTGTTGGGAGGAACTGGGGGAAAAGCAGAAGTGCAACAGAGAGAGGAGATATGAACTCAGGCTTTATCAAGCACAATAAGGGGGAATCCATGCTTATTAAAGAAAGAGGTCATTTCAAATTCCCCAGAGTGGAATGTCTCATCCTGGGAACAGATGCAGCAGATGATTTGAGATGGTTGGTGTTCATACAAGGAACAGGATGAGTAAAGATGTAAACAAGATTGCTGTGAGAGTCGGTAGGTTTGTAATACATATCCTTGGATAGTGTGTCCCCTGATATTGAGACAGAGAGGTAAATGGAGAGAGGTAAACTGTTGGGCTGGTGGCAGTGAATTTGAAGTCCTGCATGGGAACAGAAGGTAGTACTAAAGCATTGATGCAATGGAGGAAGTGTTGGCAAGTGGTACCCGAATAGATTTGAGACAGCGACAGCTCCACATATCCATCAAAAAAGCAGGCATAGCTGGCCCCATATGTGTGCCCGGTGGGGGGGGGGGGGCAACATCCTGGATCTGGAGAAAATAGGAGGAATCAAACGAGAAGTTGTTAAAGGTGAGGATGTTCCATCAAATGGAGAGCATGAAGTTGTGTAAGGGCCCAGAGACCTTCCTGACGGGGAATGGATGTGTAAAGGGATTGCACATCCATGGTGAAGGTAGTGGGGTTCAGAGAATTGAAATTCTTCAGAGGTGGAGATTGTGACCAGTGTCCTAGATCTAATTGGGAAGGGATTGGCAAGGGCGGCAAGATGGTGTCGAGGTATGAGGGGATAAGTGCAATAGGGCAAGAGCAGCCTGAGACAATGGGTCTGCCACGATAAATTGCTTTGTGAATTTTGGGTGGAGATAGAAGCAGGCACTGCCAGACCAGAGAACTGGGGCAGTTGGGTCTAATTACCCAACATAGAAATGCCCATGAGCACACACTAGCAATCATGTGAGTGAACTGTCCAGCTTTGTTAGTCACAGGTGAGGTACCCGAATACAGGAGGATAAACCTGGTAACTACAGGACAGTGAGCCTTAAAACAGTTGTAGGCCAGTTGTAAATTCTTGTGATAAATGCAAGAGATATGAGGCCTCTCTTATTCTTATGTTTTGGATGTGCCCTAGCCTTGAAACTACCAATTGTTAATTTAAATTTTGAACTTCACCCTCTTTGCCCTCTTTAGTTCCACTGGAGAGGATGGCATCCATTTGACTCCAATTAAATCTCAGGTTCTGTCTTCGACATTACTAAGGTGGAAGGATACTGCCCTGCCTACTCATGCTCAGTGATTGAGGGATAATGTGTCCTATATAAATCTAGAAAAGATTCGCTATTCTGTCAATAACTTTGACAGAGGGTTTCAAAACTTATGGGGACCTTTCCAGAGCTTTTTAGAACCTCTGGTTTTATTATAAAACCTGTCTTCCAACATTTTAATATATTGCTCCAGGTACAAGGCATACTATAATTATAGAACTTCGACTTGGTAATGGGCTCAAGAGATGGGGAGAAAATGAAAATATTCATGATCAAATTGTAAGATGTTTTGTTACCTTAAAGATGTCTTCTAAAAAAACTAGACAACTGTTGATTTTTTTATATTTGACATCTGTTGAGTATTTTACAAATTTTCTGTATATATCTGTTTATTTATAAATAACTCATTAAAAATCTTTAGAAAGAAAAAAAAGTTGTATGGATATTAGATAAAATGACAAATCACAATTAATCTTTCCATAACAATACCAATGTCAGCTCTGGAAGAATGCATAACTGTTATTCTTGGGATTTGTTGATAACACCGAATGGCATGATTTGTTAATGACAATAAATTCTGATTCTAATCTGAATACTAGACCAAAAAGGATTTCAATCTTTTTACTAAATATCTGTGGTAGCAAGGCAAAACGTTCAGATGGTGAAGATGCTAATAAAAGGATGTTTGCTCTTTTGAAATACAACCCAATTGCTGATTTTGTCCTCAAAGGTTACACAAGGCCATGAAAACCTCTGAAGCAGACTTGATGTGACCGACACAAGCTCTTGAAGCAGATACAGACTTGAAGACCAGTACAGACTTGAAGCAGACCGATACAAGCTCTTGAAGCAGATACAGACTTGAAGACCAGTACAGACTTGAAGCAGACCCATACAAGCTCTTGAAGCAGATACAGACTTGAAGACCAGTACAGACTTGAAGCAGACCGATACAAGCTCTTGAAGCAGATACAGACTTGAAGACCAGTACAGACTTGAAGCAGACCGACACAAGCTCTTGAAGCAGATACAGACTTGAAGACCAGTACAGACTTGAAGCAGACCGATACAAGCTCTTGAAGCAGATACAGACTTGAAGTCCAGTACAGACTTGAAGCAGACCGACACAAGCTCTTGAAGCAGATACAGACTTGAAGACCAGTACAGACTTGAAGCAGACCCATACAAGCTCTTGAAGCAGATACAGACTTGAAGACCAGTACAGACTTGATGTGACCGATACAAGCTCTTGAAGCAGATACAGACTTGAAGACCAGTACAGACTTGAAGCAGACCGACACAAGCTCTTGAAGCAGATACAGACTTGAAGACCAGTACAGACTTGAAGCAGACCCATACAAGCTCTTGAAGCAGATACAGACTTGAAGACCAGTACAGACTTGAAGCAGACCGACACAAGCTCTTGAAGCAGATACAGACTTGAAGACCAGTACAGACTTGAAGCAGACCGACACAAGCTCTTGAAGCAGATACAGACTTGAAGACCAGTACAGACTTGAAGCAGACCGATACAAGCTCTTGAAGCAGATACAGACTTGAAGACCAGTACTGATTTGATGTGACCGATACAAACTCTTGAAGCAGATACAGACTTGAAGACCAGTACAGACTTGAAGCAGACCGACACAAGCTCTTGAAGCAGATACAGACTTGAAGACCAGTACAGACTTGAAGCAGACCGACACAAGCTCTTGAAGCAGATACAGACTTGAAGACCAGTACAGACTTGAAGCAGACCCATACAAGCTCTTGAAGCAGATACAGACTTGAAGACCAGTACAGACTTGAAGCAGACCGACACAAGCTCTTGAAGCAGATACAGACTTGAAGACCAGTACAGACTTGAAGCAGACCGATACAAGCTCTTGAAGCAGATACAGACTTGAATACCAGTACTGACTTGATGTGACTGATACAAGCTCTTGAAGCAGATACAGACTTGAAGACCAGTACAGACTTGAAGCAGACCGATACAAGCTCTTGAAGCAGATACAGACTTGAAGACCAGTACAGACTTGAAGCAGACCGATACAAGCTCTTGAAGCAGATACAGACTTGAAGACCAGTACAGACTTGAAGCAGACCGATACAAGCTCTTGAAGCAGATACAGACTTGAAGACCAGTACAGACTTGAAGCAGACCGATACAAGCTCTTGAAGCAGATACAGACTTGAAGACCAGTACAGACTTGAAGCAGACCGATACAAGCTCTTGAAGCAGATACAGACTTGAAGACCAGTACAGACTTGAAGCAGACCGATACAAGCTCTTGAAGCAGATACAGACTTGAAGACCAGTACAGACTTGAAGCAGACCGATACAAGCTCTTGAAGCAGATACAGACTTGAAGACCAGTACAGACTTGAAGCAGACCGATACAAGCTCTTGAAGCAGATACAGACTTGAAGACCAGTACAGACTTGAAGCAGACCGATACAAGCTCTTGAAGCAGATACAGTCTTGAAGACCAGTACAGACTTTAAGCAGACCCATACAAGCTCTTGAAGTAGATACAGACTTGAAGACCAGTACAGACTTGAAGCAGACCGATACAAGCTCTTGAAGCAGATACAGACTTGAAGACCAGTACAGACTTGAAGCAGACCGACACAAGCTCTTGCTTGTGAATTTCTTACTCCGGTACCTCACATTTAGAAATGACACAGTATGTAAAGAAGATACAAATGACAAGACACCATTTGTGTTATTTGGCTAAAGAAAAAGATTTTCTTTAGAATGGATGAGGGAGTTATCTTATGAGGAGAGATTGAGTCATCAGGGACTGTACTCACTGGAATTTAGAACAATGAGTGGATTTTGTCGAAACATATAAAAGGCACAGATAAGTTAGAGGTAGGCAAGTTGTTTACAATGAGACCAGAACTAGGGGACTTAGCCTCAAGATTCAGGGTAGTAAATTTAGGACAGAGATGAGGAGGAAGTGCTTGTCCCAGGGAGTGATGAATCTGTGGAATT
Source organism: Narcine bancroftii (assembly GCF_036971445.1). Classification (NCBI taxonomy): domain Eukaryota; kingdom Metazoa; phylum Chordata; class Chondrichthyes; order Torpediniformes; family Narcinidae; genus Narcine; species Narcine bancroftii. Next base: position 166,717,028 of record NC_091473.1, on the reverse strand, counting down.
CGCTGCCCATTGAAACTCAGTAAATATATTTAAGACAAGATTGGATAGATTTTTACATAGTAGGGGAATTAAAGGATATGGGGAAAAGGCAGGTAGGTGGAAATGAGCCTATCCTCAATCAGCCACGATCTCATTGAATGGAGGAGCAGGCTGGATGGGCTGAATGTTCTTAGTACTTAATTTGAATCCCTCCTCACTTTCAAGAGGAGTTAATGCCCAGGGAACTGATGAGATTTCACAAATCGTCTTCTTCAGTCGTTTTTGTTGTCAGGGTTTAAAATTGTAAAAGGTACATTTTTAATGTTGGTCTGGAAAAATATAGGTTCTGAAATTTACCTTCAAAGTGTCCAAGGCAGAAAGTGCAGCCTCCAGAGCTGGAATGGCCTCTGCCAGCTCACTCTCACACTCATTTTTCAAAGCCTGGGCTTCAGTTGCTTTTTCTGCAGCTGCTTCTTCATCTACTTTAACAATTTTGCTCTTTGCTTCCACTTCTGCAGATTCCACCTCTATAACCTTGAAAAATTAACATCAAAACTCAAGGATGGCGTATGCAAACAGGTCTTTATAACCTGCAACAATCGGCAATATTCACATTTTCAATAATTTTTTCTTTGCTACTTAACTTCATTCAAAGACAAACCAACTAACATGTTAAAAATTGCCCACTAACTCATAATAATACTAAACAAAAATGTACATAAATGATCTCATTATAATTTTGGTGCTTTTAAAATGTTTTATTTATTGCCTATTTTATTCATTTGTTTTTGCTGTTTTTTCTCCTTCCAAAGGAAAAGCTGGCAGCATCTAGGACAATTAACTGGCAGCCTGTATTAACAGAAGGCACTGTAAATCATAGATGAGCAGATGGAAGGTGCAGTGAAATACATTGAGTCTGAAGGCAAACTAAGCGTTAGTTATTAAAATGTTGCGATATGCACTTACTAAACATTTTGCAATGCCAAAGCGATAGATGCAGTCCTTTCACTTTCCACTGAGCTAATTACCATAATAGCAAAATGGAAAAAGTTTGAAGGATCTTCTTATAGTCAACATTAGCCCTTTTTACAAATGATCCCGCAATACTTCCGTAAAGAAGACCCACACAACGCCACCATAATACTGCCCCAGTGTGTCATTTTACAAAGCACGTCGGCAATTTGGAAGCAAAAGAGGTGTGATGTGCAACACAACAGCGTCGGCATCTAGTATGATGCCTTGCCCTTTTTCCACAGACGTCGATTCAGCACTGTGACTATCTCCACTGCTGGGTTAAAGGCAGGTCTAAAATGACATGGTCTTCCATGTTCATACCTTTTACACAGAATGGCATGGCACAATAAAAGTGCAATACACTATTTCCACCTTGAAGAGGCTAAAGAAGCAACTAGTTGACAGATATTTTACTGGCACAATATTTACAGAAGTAGACCCACCCCAGGTTATCACTTAACAGAACAAAAAAAATCCCTTAAGCAGTTGGTAATCCAGAAGAGAGCATGACCATTGCAGGGTTAAAAGCTCATTTCCATTTTAGGCTTACCTTCATCATATGAGCATTTTCTACTTTAGCTATTTCCAGTTTTGGTTGCAGTTCCACCAGTTCTTTTTTCATCTCACCCACCTGACAGAAGCATGATATCAAATCTTAATATACAACTACTAAGTATCATACATTTTATTTCACTAAAACCAATTTTTCCTGTATAATGTTTCTATGTGAATATTGAGGTAAATTTTCACCAATGCCAAGGAGATGAGTACCATAGAACATGATCATGAAGGTAATGGACATCATACTCTCTCCAAAAGGTTCAGTTCATTGAAATCATACTTTTAGAAGGAAACCAGGTTTCGCATTTTCAACTGCTTTATCAATGACCAGGAAAATGGATGCTCAGTACCATTCATGACTGCTGAGAAAATGAAGCAGTTCACGACCAAATGCAGCAAGATCTGGACAATACCTGCAAACACCTGAGGACATCTGTGTAAAGTGAGTGGAGGAAAGTTTAGGGGAAATGTCAGGGATAAGCTTTTTTTAAAAAAAAACCCAGAAAGAAGTGGGTGCCTGGAATGCAATACCATGGGGTGGTGGTGGAGGTTGGTACAATAGGGACTTAGACAGGTGCATGGATGCACAAAAAATAGAAGGTTATGAGGTAGGGAAGGTTCCATTTATTGCGTAGGTTTATATTGGTCAGCACAACATTGTGGTCTGAAGGGTCTGTTTTGTGCTGTAATGTTCTATGTTCTTTTCAGGCCTGGGCTAATAGGTGGCAAGTAACATTCATGCTACACAAGTGCCATGCATTGATGCTATCCAACAAGGGAAAATCTATCTCTGAAGTTCAATGGCACAACCATCATTGAATGCCTCTATCAATATCAATGGGGGTTACCATTGACCAGAACTGGAGAAGCCATATATTCAATGTAGCTACAAGAGCAGGTCATAAGCTAGCAATTTTGCAGCAAGTAACTCATCTCTTAACATCTCAAAGCTTGTACACGATCTGCAAAGTTTAAATCAGGAGTGAGATGGAATACTCTCCACTTGCTTGGATGGGTGCAGCTTCAACCATATTCAAGAATGCAGAAGGCTGCAGAAGGCACCAAACATAACCAAGTCCATCACAAATTCAAACCTCCCATCCACTGACATCTTTGTGAGGTGCTGCATCAAGAAATTAGCCAACGTCATAAAGGAACCCGATCACTCCAGAAACAACCACATCTTGCTGCTACCATCGGGAAGAAAGCTCAGAAGCCTGAGGTCCAGCACCTCTAGGTTCAAGAAGTCCTCCCCCCCCACCCCGCCCCCACCATGGCTATCAGGCTCTTGAACTTCCCCTCAGTACCTTTACCATAAACTACTCTGAGACCACAAAATAACTCGTCTGTACAATTGAAATGCTACTTTTTTCTTACACTAACTGTAACTGCAAATATTAATGATCTATCTATGCTGTATATTTATTATCTCTTTCTGTGCTGGGATAATTTAATGTATATTATTGTAATTGTTGTATCAGTATACTTGCATTCTTACAAGTAAGAAGTTCAATGTTATTCACTCCACCAAACTGCACCAACAGATTGTACTGCAGCAATACACCAAGACAGCACCTTCCAAACCCATGACCTCTACCAGCCAGAAGGACAAGGGCAACAAAAGCATAAGAACACCACCACCTGGAAGTGCCATCCCAAGCCACAAGCATCCTGACTTAGAAATGTATTTCTGTTCCTTCACCATGGCTGGACCAAAATTCTGGAACTCTCTCAGAGCATTGCAGATCTGCCCACGCTTCAGGGACTGCAGCAATTCAAGAAGTCAGTTCATCATCACTTTCTCAAGGACAATTAGGGGTGGACAATGAAAAATCTGGTCCAGCCTCTGAATACACATCCTTTGGAAGAATTAAAAAAGTTTTGAAATTCGCAAATTTAGTTTGAACTGTTTGAAGAAGTATTTGAACGACTGCAAACATTGGCTGAAGAGCCAGCAAGTATATTTTATTGAAAGTTTTCATACAATCAAGCACTTCAGGTACAAATAAATTTTAATGCATTTTCTGAATAAGGCATACAAATTTTTGGGCAATAAGAAATTACAGACAAACAAATATTCTTTATGTGACAAATAGCTGTTTGCTAATATTTTACTTTCTTAAATAATATTGGTCCAAGGAGAGTTTTCTGCAATGTCGTCTCATATTCTAATTCAGAGTACCATTTTAATTATGCTTCGAAATTGCCTTGTATTTACATATTTACATATTTACATATTTTCAGCATTGAATCATTTTACTACGTTATTCTGAAAGCAAAAGTCTGCAAAGGCTGTATATGTCAAATAAAAACAGAAAATGGCTGAAATACCGAGCAAATCATGTCATCGTCATTAAAAGGGAAACTTTCAGGTAGATGACCTTTTCTGTGAACTCAAATGTTATTTGTGTACCTTTCTCTACAGTCAATGTTACTCTCTGCCCTAATTATTTCAGTAAAGTCTCTCAGTGCTAATATTAACCACAGAGAAATTTAGATATTACGTTCAGAGATGGAAGAGTGCATAATAATTTTAAATTCAAGTAACAGCAATGAAGGAACAAAGAAATGTTGATATTTATTAATTGATGACATACCTGTGATTCAGCAAAAGCCAGTTTATCTAATCCATTGGTGTACCTTTTTTTTGCTTTAATCACTGCATCACGTTTTTTTGTTAAGAGCTGACGGAAGGCAGCAATAAGTTCCAGGTAGGATGTGGGGGTGACGTAATTGTGTCGGTTTAGCTCCTGAAGAAATCTGCAACAAATATCGGTTCCTATTGCTTCACATTCTTAAAAGACAGTTCATCATATTCAGTGATAAAGTAAAAAGATCATCCTTATTGTTTACAGAATCTTAGAACTATTTAAAAGATTTATTTATTACCCCCTCCATAAATCTTCGTCCGCGAAGCCAAGCCAAAGAAAAATTAAAAGATGCAGAGCTTAACTTGTATTGGTTTGACCCCATAATATTGTGAATTATCCGATTACAAATAAACATACAAGTTTGAACAGGGTTGTGGAGTCAAGTTCCTTCAACCCGCGCTGTCATCAAGTACAGTCTGATTGAAATTTTGACTCTGCATTCTCAATTACCATCCAATAACTTTTCACTCTCTTGATTAACAAGAATCTATTGCTGTCTTAAAAATATTCAGACTCTGTTTCTACCAATCTTCAAGAAAGGGAGTTCAAAAGCTTCAACGTTCTGTAAGAAAAAAGTTCTCCTCATCACTGTCCTGTCTTTAAACTGTGATCGCTAATTCTAGATTTACGCACAAGAGGAAAAACACTTCTCAGAATCTACACTGTTGTGACCACCCCAGGTTGTCTCTCATTCTTCTCAACTCCAGTATATATAAACTTAGCCTGAACTATCTTAAAAGGTAATCCACCCATTCCAGATATCAGTCTAGGAGATCTCTCAACTAGTTCCAACATATGAACATCCTTCCTTCAAAAAAAAAAGAGGTAAATAAATAAATAAGTTGCACGTTATTCTAGATCTTCCTCAAATCAAGGGAATTAAGAAAAATGAAAACCAACATAATAGTTATCTCATTTGTCACTAGTTTTAAGACTTTTAGCTCCAGTGATATGCACAGTACTTCTTCCCTGCTAATTGTAATTTTCCTGTTCCTCATTCCCTTGTAACTCCTAACTTACAGCAATTTCTGAGTTGTTACTTATCTCCTCTCAAATGAAAACCAAAGCAAATAATCTTTACAATCCCTTTGTCAGCTCTAATTTTCAATTATTATATCTCCAGGCTCATTGTTTAATGACTTTGTTTTTTTTAAAAAAAATTATTTAAAATCAACACACATATAACAGCAATCAACAAATCATGAATCACAGTAACTGTTTACAAATATATGCTGATTAATATAAGAAAAGAAAAAAATAATAAGAAAAAACCCCTAAAAAAACAACTAATCCCTATCTCCCCCTCCCTAACACTTACTAACCCTGCTAAACTAAAACCTATATCTAAAATAACACTCAAATTATACATAATTTTTTTTAAAGGAATACAACTTTGAATCTCCGTACGCCATCTTCCTAATGTTAATGAAACATTTGATTTTAAAGTAATAGCAATACATTTCCTTGCTATCACCAAAATTATTTGACAAATTTCAATTGAAAATCTGATAAAGATAATTTAGGATAATTCTCAAAATTTCCCATCAACAATAATTCAGGATTTAACGGAAAAACAACACTTTCAATTCGTATAAGTTCAGAAAAGTTCTTTAATCCACAGTCCAATCTCAATGATCACTCCTCCAAGTTCATTGGTTGCAGGTAATTCTTATACTGTGCACCGAATTTAACATTTATGAATTTCACCAGGGTTTGGTGCTTGAAAGGTAAATGGTTACCACTCAGGAAGGATCTTGTTGGTTTTCAGAGAGAGATTTGTTGTTCGTTGGACACAAACTGATTACTTCAAATCAGCCATTTCAGTATCTTGCTGAAGAAATTTGCCACATCAGGGTTTTCCAGATGATAACTTCTTTCCTCCAGGTCACCACAGAGTACCCTTTTGTTTTCCTTATTTCAAGTGAAACATTATACAGCCAGCCATCTCCTCTTGAATGGGCTTTTACCAGACTGAACTCATAACTCATAACCCGTCTTCAAAATGGGGTTTTAAACAAGTTTGCCAGCTTGTCCTGTTCCAGTCCCAGCTGCTGCTGCTGAACTGTAGAACTGAATTCTCTCTCTCTCTCTCACACACACACACACACACACACACACACACACACACACACACACACACACCACATGACCCTCTTAGAACAGCAAACTGTGTTTAGACATACTGCAGCACCAGACCCAATTTTCTGAGTCCATTCATCTTTTGCTTTCCAAAACAATAATCCATTACTTCACAGCACGTCCGATTAACAGATTCCATTGTCTTTATAAAAGCACTGCGAACCTGGATTGTCTGGTTTGAACAGAGCTCTGACATTTTAAATAAGATCTGTGTTGTGAAGTGTTTGTGACCTACACTAAAAAAAACCCCACGTTATCTCTTTTAAAGCATATCTATATACAATATAAAATATACATAATTTGTCACAGTTGTAAGAACTTACTAAAAGAAATCAAAAAAGGTTTAACCCTCGAACAAGACCATGTAGAATGAACAAAAGTTCCTACATCCTTTCCACATCTAAAAGATTGATCTGATGTATCCGATTTCGATCTGTCAGGTTTCTGAGGTGTACTGATCTAAAAAGTATTAATGAAGTAGTCTATATCTTACATTAATATTTTTGGACATAACTTTTTACATAAATCTTGCCAAACCTGCTGATGTATTGATATACTTTGATCTTGTTCCCATCTTTCCTTTGACTTAAACAAACCTAATTTAGGATCTTTTTCTTGTAACATCATATATGCCATTGAAGTAAATTTTTTAACCATTCCATCAACAATTACCTGTTCTAAATCTGTAGGATCTTTTAAAATCATGTCAGATCTTAATTTCTCTCTTAAATAAGCTCTTAATTGAAAAACTGTGTTACTTGAAATATCGTACTTAATTTTTAATTGATCAAATGACATCAGCCTACCATTTTCATAACAATCTCCTAATTTAGAAATTCCTGTATTATTCCAAATATTCAAAAAAATTCTCTTTTGAAAAATTAAAAGAGGATTAATCAATGGTCTTTTTAATGACAAAAGATTTCCATCAATTTCTAATTTAATTTTATTCCAAATATTAAGCAAATGTTTCAATATTGGAGCATCTCTTTCAATTGCCATCAACCTCGGTTCCCATTTATAAATAGATTCTTCAGGTATATCCTTCTTTGCTTTCTGTCAATCCCACAATTTTAACATTATTTCTTCTACTATAATTTTCCAGTATATCAACTTTCTCCAAGTTTTTCATTCACAGAGATCAAACTAGTCGTCGTATCTTCATTCACATTAGACCTCTCTTCAATTCGTTGTACTTCTCGTAAACATCTTGAATTTTATTTTCTAATTTATCAACTTTCTGTGAAACATTATTTATTTCCCTTGTAAAATCTGTTTTAACATTTCATTTCTACAGTTAACAGTTAAAATTATTGTGCAAAGCTTCAGAAAGTCCATCTATTTTAGTTTCAATTTTACTAATTTCTTTCTTAAAAATCCTTTTCTTGCCCCGAAATCGTTTCTGTTCTGAACTTAATGTTTCTTCTTCACTGTCATACTCTTCTGAAGCCTCCTCCACTGGAGAAGTCACCTTTTGCTCAGAAACTGAGAAGCTGGATTGCCCCTTATCTTAAAATTTTTTCAATTTTTTCTTCTGTAGCGCATGCTCGACTTCACAATACAGTTTTAACTTTTCCACTGGCACCATCTTTTCGGGGCACCACAAAGATGTCTCCAGAGGAAGGTCCCTCGCCGGGGTCTTCGCCAGCAGATCCAGAGAAGATTTCAGTGGCTTGCTTCATTGGCAAGATAGGCACAATTTCTCTCTTCTTCTTTTCTTCCGATTTCTTCGTGGGTGTTACTTTTGTAGTCTTTTCTTTTTGTGGTGACATTTCTTTTACTTCTGTTAATCACTTTAAAATAACTTTAAAGCAGTTTTTATTAAATAAACTTTACTTAATATGAACTTTTTAAAATAAATCCCACAGGAGTCAATAGGTTGTAAGATGTTTTCTACAGCATCACGTGACATCCCCCGTTTTATGACTTTGTTAGCTCTTTTCATTTTGGTATCTCTGGAAACTACTGTTATTTGTTTTTCACATTTTTATATACCGACTGGCTATCTCACTCTAATTTTCCATGCTTGTGACCATGGAGTTCTCTACCAAAATGCCACATTTTTAAAGCGTACTTCCCCAGAACACAAAAGATTTTTTTGCCATATATACAGTTGTATAATATTTCTTCTATAGCACTGAGCAATTGAAAATCAAGTTCCTCTGGAGTGAAACACTCAGGGCAGAAAAGACCCATCCCATTCCCTACATAATTTCTATCACTGAGCACTTCTGAAACACAATGATGGGCTGGGACTTCTGACAGATAAGTGAATTACTTATCTGATTCCTCTGGCATCCAGATCCATTCAATGTCCACATCACTCCACCACCCCTTGGTCCCAAATCCAGGATCCCATGACTATTTAAATCTCACGTTGGCACCAAAGTAATTTCCAATTAACAAGATTGCCTACCTTATCGCTAATTTAAATAATTTGGAATGAATTACAGCAATTAATCCTGCACAATCTGCAGTTTGTCAGGTCTGAAATTTAACATATTTATGCCTTTGATGCATTCAACCCATTTCTGTGGACAGTAATCACTCCAGTAGCCTTTGGATAGCAGATCAAACTACTAACTAGTTTTATTAACAATACAAAAGCACCATACCAATTGATTTTAACAGACAGGGATTGGAGGGCTGGCACTTCAAAAGATTTACGTCTAAATTTAAGAATTATGGTGTGTTAACTCTGAAATACTGCCAGTGCCAGTCGAATGCTGGCTCCATTAATTGTTTGTACGACAAAGCTGTCCATTGCCTCAAAGTTGCTTAAGGCCTAAGAGATGCCCTCTAGTTCCAACAGGCCTCACCTATTTTAGAACATCTCTTTGTTTTCTTCCCAGTAATTGCAGAACTGTCTTTGTTTGGCAGAAGAAAATAAACATGAAAGTAACAGGATCCCATAAACATAAAGCAACCATTTGCATGAGTAGCTTCCAATGTGCATCACATGATTTTAGAGGTGAGAAATGTCAAAAGTTCAAATCATCCCATTCCCACTTTCTCCTCAATCCACCATGTCTGCAGTTGAGCGTCTGGACTGCCATTGGGTACTTAACGATTATTCTGTTTTTTAATGCAAAATTGGGAGGAGGAATGGGGGAAGGAAGCCTTTTTCCACAATCCACACAGGACTTTCTGCTTCATTTCCCAATTAAAATCTATTTAGCTTTTACTAATAATCCAGTCTTCATCTCTGAACAAAATCATTCTATATTTATTAATATATAATCTCAAGTAAAACCTTCTAAAAATACAAAAATAATTAAACAGATTAGATGCAAGTGTAATAGTGCAAACTTACTTCTGTGACAGTTTTTTGACAGATGTGTGGAAGAATTTACAAATAGGAACAATTTCTGTCCGTTCAAATTCTGTCAGTTCCAGTGTTTCTAGGAAGGTATTAGCAACGCGTTCCAGAGCGTCCTCTGGCCATGGCTGCCGAAAAAGTTATTTCAGTAACCAATTATTCCTGTGTATCTTTACTGTGACATTGGAAATATACAAACATGTTGAACTTTGCTCTCCAGGTAAATACACAAATAACAGGAGCAAAACAAATGGAGTTAACTTTTCCCCATGAAAGAGATGAGTAAAACCACACATTCCTAATTGCCTGTTATACCTCCATGTCAGCTTTCAGGATACCAGAATTCTTTAGACCCTTTTCTATTTTCTCATCATTTAAAAGAAATACACAGCATTTATTTTTTTCTACTTCGATTTTTCCATTTTGTACTTGTGATAGTACGGATTTTATCACTGATGTATATATGTGTATATTGTAGTATAGGATAGCTGTGATTGGCTGAGAGTGTAGTAATACCTACTGGCAGGTCTTAAAGGGTTGCTCCTAGCCAGACCCAGATCATTCTGGACTGGTCGACCTACATGTGATATGCTCCAGTCTATCTGCCGTGTTGGAACCCAAACTCCCAACTTGCCAATTTTGAAATTTCCTTGCATTTCCAATTTAGTTCAGATTTCCATCATCTTTAGATTGTCTTCTGGAAAGCTAAATTACTGTCTTCACTCCAAATACAATGAGTTCCAGATCATAATCATTGTATTAACAATCCATTTTCCTCATGTACCATGCGTATACTTTGGCCATCACTTTAAATTGTTCCTCAGCTACCATTTCTAGAGCAGGCATTGTCTTGTACCTTTCTAATTTCTTTTGCCTCAAGAACAACCCAGCTTCTTCAGTTTTACTTGTGCTGAAATCTTTAACCCTCTTCCCGCGAACAACTCCTGATTAAATACAATATTTCAGTTGTGGCCTAAAATACTATTTTGTAGAGATTCAGGATTAGATCCCCACTTTTGTTTCCTGTCCTTTATGAGTTCTTGGATAACTTACCTTTTGCTAACTGCCCTCTCCACATATCAAATCAATTAGTTAGCTTCAGGTTCCATCCCTGCTTGAGCATGAGGTGCAATTCATCAGAAGCAACAGAAGAAGACTTACATATTTAAGGTACAAAGGTCAAAAGTTTGATTGGTTCTTTTACATAGGTTGAGCATTGCAGAGCATCACAGTGGTGGGAGATCAGGGAATTGGGGGCAGATGGTCACAATTGGTTGCTAGAGCACTGAAGTCATGGCTGGATTGGTTAGAGAGGGGATGAAGAAAGACCTGCAGTGAGAGGCCTTAGTAAGACCTGCTTGCAGGTGGTTCCATGTTCCACATTTGCAAAAGTCTGCTTACTGCTGCATTAATTTTCTGCAAGGGGTCTAAGTGCCACACACATGTAATTATATTTCCCAGAAGTGGCGATCAAATGTGTGAGGCAAGCTTCCACAAATCAGCATCCCATCCACAGGAAGAATCCAGAATCAAAATCTCAAACATTGCAGTGGAATTTCCCCATGGTTCCCACCAGTCTCTAAAGTCTCAAGATCCTCAGTTTCTGAAGTATTTTAGCATCAAGTGGAAAACTTTCTGTAATAAAGACTTGATGTGCAAATATACCGTTCTTCAAATTGTCTTGGATTGTTCTATCTACCACCTTAAATCAGACCCTTCTAGTTACTAAAAGGTCTGCCCCTGTAAACAGTTTTCCTGATGTTGTCAGAACTATTTATGATTCTGAACACCTCTGACACATCTTTTCCTTATCTTCTCTACCTAAAAGGAAATAATCCAACTACTGATATCTCAGCTTCAACCATTTTAACATGTTTTCTTCCCCCTCATTAATTGAATTGTAAATTAATGGTAATATCATAGAATAGACATTTGTAACACACCTGGAACCAGTCAATAGTGCAACAGTTGATGAGTGAAGGAAACTGCCTGAGACGATTTCGGAAAGCATCTCCAATGGGGCTAAAAGCCACCACAACATGCAGGTTCTCTCTGCACCGACTCACAAAGAAAGCGAAAAGTGCCAGGGGACTGAATTCTGCATTTCTGTTTCCAGCTTGAGCTGTAACTCGCACTCCCTGTGCAAGTCAAGTAAAATATTATTAAATCAATTCAAATTTACCTCAATACATGTTAAAAGTTTGGTTTTTTAGTATTTAAATGCACCATCAGAAATTCCTCGGGCAGAATTTTGAAGGTTGTGCCCTTTGATATTGATATTAATGGAATTTGGGGCTTTGGGGAAAGTGCACAACAGACGCACTAAATCTGGTGCTCTATGAAGGTTGTATATGACACCTAGTTTGCAGTTGCTCTGTTTTAAATTTAGATTTAATTTAGACATACAGATCGGTAACAGGCACCTTTGGCCCTCAAGTCAGTGCTGCTCAATTAACCCAATTGACCTACAACCCCCCGTATGTTTCGAGAGAAACCCCGAGCACAGGAGGAAACCCACGCAAACACGGGGAGAGATTACAAACTCCTGACAGTCAGTGGTGGATTCGAACCTCGATTGCTGGCGTTGTAACACCCTATTATTACACTTAACTGACAAAGAATTTTAATTTATAAAATTTTTATTTAGAAAATGTGAGAAAATACATCATCTTGCTGTATTTTATTTTAATGTCTAAGACTTTCAGAAACATTCACACTGTGTGTTAACAGACTAGGCACACTCAAACCCATAAGTTTCTTGCTGAAGGAAATCAAATGGGTTTCATACTGACTGCTTAACACAATTCTCACATATTCATATATCTTTAGAAATTAGAAGAAAGCCATTTGGTTCATCAACCCTATGCTGGCTCTCTGAGGAATCCCATCAATGTTACTTATATCCCTGTAACCTTTTTTTGCACATGGCCATTAACACAGGTGTCCCAGCACCTACCTACACAATTAGTACATTTTTACAGTAGCCCATTAAACTATCAACCATCATGTCACTGGGATGTAGGAGGAAAATGGAGCGTCCAAGCATCCAAATTGGGTACCACTGAAATATTTTACTAATTTGTAATCAAATATGAACCTCATATCCACAAAATAGCACCTGTTATATTACTTAATTGTAAGCGTGTGTGTTTTAAATGTTTATTATTTGGACAAGATGATGTTTTATACCTCCATAATCTCCTGTTTCTCATCAGGTGCAAAAAGATTTGGCACTTCACCCGTGTTGAGTAAGCTGTCTACATCCTCCAAGAACGCCTCCTCCTTAATCTGCGTGTCCGTAATCAGGAATACAGTGGGCTGACCTTTGACCCCTGCACTCCGAAGCAAATTCTATCCAAAGGAAAAACATTGTTGAGCTAGAGATTTAAATTATGGATGCTTTCAGTGATACAAATTATGAATGATTCTAACCTTTAAGTCCTCTCTCCATTCATTTATTCCATATGTTTTGGAGATTTCAGGCTGGAAGATGTTCATCTTAGACATTGATGTGGCCAAACGGGTCATGGACTGACGACCACTTCCCCCAACTCCCACCAGAAGGGCATTACTTCTTGCCTGTTTCAGTACTCTACTAATCCGTGACAAATGTTCCAGCACATACCTGGCAGAAAATTTAGATTTGACTTCATGAAGTTATCTGCAGCTAAACCTGCACATTGTCTAACTGAATTAATGCAACCTAGATTGTATAACTAAAATGGATGAGAGGGGGGAGGGATGGGGGGGTGGCTTGGGAGGAGGGAGGGGGGAGGGAGAAAAAGTCACTGTAAATGTGTGGAAAAGAAAAAGTGTATATCATGGCTATTGTGATTTATGGTGTGAAAAATAAAAAATTTAAAAAAAAAAAAAAAAAAAAAAAAAAAAACAATGGAAAGACAAGGTGGTGGTTATTCCAATTGTTCTAATGTGAATTTCTATTTGGAAAACACCTGTCTTAAGGGTCCTATGATCTTAAAGCTTTTGTTAGCAAATTTCATTATGCATTTATATACTACTTTAGCAAGCAGCTTTCACTTAACAATGTACTGCTAATATTAAAGGATATAGCAAAAGAGAAATACAAAAGCTGCGGATACTGAAACCTAGAGCAAACAATGGAGGGATTTAACAGGTCCAATATCTATGCATATAAATGTCTCGATAATGGTCCAGTCATAAAATATTAAACGACTTTTAACACCAATGCTGCCTGATCATCCAGCTTCTCATTGTTTGCATTTAAATGATACTGTGGTGATACACCACTAGCCTACTGCAAGGGATAACCACTGTACCTGCAGGAAGATCATTGGAAGTTAGACAAACACCTGGCCGGCTGACAATCAGTCAACTGAATGGACCAAATCCCACTCGGCCGGCTGCCTATCATCCACCTGGGATATAAGCCACATCAGGCCCCTCTCGAGGTCACTCACTTGGGAGCAGAGCACAGCTCGCTACAGCAGAGACTTTAAGTTGAATAAAGCCGGTTGTTCAGTCTTTGAATCTTGTGTCTGTTTACTGTCACGACAGTGCACCACAATTACAACATTAACTTGCAAGTCACAAATATGAATTAACCAGCCAACTTAAATTCAACTGGTTCAAGTTTTATTTTTCTGGATTTTATGATCTTCTGCAGAATCATGTATAGAGTTGATTGTCAAACAGACTTTTAGAAGTTTGTTCATTGTACCAATTTTGCTCTCATTTGAATTTAAAAAATTCTATCTATATCCAAATTAATTAAAATTCTGTAGTGACAATTTTTTTAAAAATTAAGAATCTGATCATGTAAATCATAGCATATACTGAAATTTGTTTCAAGTCTTTTTTTTAAATTTAGCTGTTCATGTGATATTATTATCAGACACACACCTTGCCTTTTTTATTGCCCTTGATCTGAGAAGATAGTTAGGACTCAGACGTGTTGAGAGGGCTGGAGTCACATATAGGTCAGACTGGATAAGTGAACCAGATGGTTTTTTTTTTAAAAACAAAACTCATGAAGTTTCACAATCACCAGTACCAACATCAGCTTTATATTCTAGAATTATTTAATTAGCGTTTTTTTAATTTGGACTCAAATCTCCAGATCCATGGGTCAGGGCTCTGGGTAGAACTTCAGTATGTTAACCACAATGTAGCTGTTGTATCATACTTATTAGATTAGTCTATACATAGAGACCATCAAGTGTTGTCAACCCAGCATGCAGTGCACATTTTGACTCCGCAGGTTGCCAAGAAAATTAAAAACATTCTTTTCTGAAAGTGAAATGGCCTAGCTTGGAGTAGTCAAAATTATACCTGGACTTGCATATCATACAGGAATCAGTAAGAATATGGTATGAACTACCCCTGCAGAAACTGGTTAAATCTTGTACATCTGGTATCCTAATCCTTATATTGGGTGAGACATTGTTTTATTTTTCCAGATTTTATAAGATTTTATGATCTTCTGCAGAATCATGTATAGAGTTGATTGTCAAACAGACTTTTAGAAGTTTGTTCATTGTACCAATTTTGCTCTCATTTGAATTTAAAAAATTCTATCTATATCCAAAATTTCCATGCTCATCTGCAAATTGCCACTGAAGCAGTCTTTCAATTTCTAATGCTCAATCAATTAAAAACACTGTGGTTATGAGATGTTCCTTTTATAGAAACAGAAAGTAAAATCAAAAGTCAAGTTGCCCCAGACTTCCCCAAAAGATATAGAGGTAAATATAGAGGAAAATAATTCACAAAGTACCTGAATATAACTAGCTTCATCTGTGTTTTATGAGTCTGATTATACTCATCAAGGCACACCTCCACCACATCATTGAACCCTTTAACTGAGGGAATCTCTGAGTATAAGCGCTCATCTCCTTCCAAATCAGGATTCATGTAATCACCAAACAATAGGCTTCTCATATCTTCTTCGGTCACCTACGATAAAAGTATTTGCAAAATTGCCATTCAAAATAAACCATCAGTTCAGAAAGATTCTCCTCAGCCCAATTATTTCTATGACAGCTCTTTATAGAAATAATCTAAAATTAATGCAATTGCCCCATTTTCTTTGCTTGCATTTCATCTACTTTTGAATGTCATTGCAGAGAAACATTTCTGTTTTCACTGTGCTCAATGGAAGATCCTCTCTGAGCCAGAAGGAAAATTCTTTGATAAATTTACTCTTTCAAAACTATTGCTAATTTAACCTCTTATTAGACTTTTCTTGTGAAACCGTTCCAATAGCTCAAACAGCTGGTGAAAATATTTGTCTAGTGTTACGTGCAGTTTATGGATATAGAATATTTACACTCAAATGTTTGATCTTGAAGCCCAACGAACATTACGTGGCTACTTTATGTGATGGTATGGGGAAATAATACCAAATTTATTTCATGAACCGCTGAACTCAAGCGTTAATTTCATGAAGGAGTTACTCTCATTGCCACTAAAGAACACAGAAAAACAAAACATCCTGGTGCAATACCCCAAGAGGTGTTTTTAAAAAAATATATATTCCACGAAAGTAATCAGTCTTTCCATAGTCTCTGGAGTCACTGATAATCAATCAGAGAAATAAAATCATATAGTTCAATGACTGCACCGAGTCTGGTAATTTCAGTTCCACCAAAGAAAGCAAATTTAAAACTTATTAGGGAGAGAAAGAACATCCAGGGTAAATGATTGTTTAATGACAAGATATCTGCCAGAAACTGTCAAGTAAATGCTTTCAATTCCACAGCAAATCTAGTCAGTTTTATTGAGGAAATCTGCCTCAATGACATTTGTGTTGAGCAGACTACCTAACTTTTAAAATCATCACAAACTCCGACTCACGTGTTCACCGCCATGTGCCAAATGCTCGAATAAAGAATCAAAACTCTCCCTGAAATGATCTTTCACGATGTTCTTCATCAGATTAAATAGCCAGACACGATCCTGATCATCCACCAAGCGATCATAAAATACACGGAAGACCTCATGCACAAACAGACGAACTAAAACACGCTTATTTTCAACTGCTTCTTTCTTAATTAGCAAACAGCCTTGGATAACTCGTGAGAAATCCCGCAAGTTAAAGGTGTAATGGGACTTTGCAGGTGTAGGAAGCAGATTTTCAATAGCTTTTTTGTACACCTGAAGAAAAATAGAAAGAAAACAAAATTGGAAAGTTAAAATATCATGTATATAAATCATGTTCTTAACTCTAGTTTTCTTCTCAGAAATGGTGCAATTAATCTGTCCTCTAACAGAGAGGTGTGCAACTTCAGGATATATTCCAAAACATGGCAAACACCCAAGAACCAAGCTACAATTGCAGTAATCAAAATGTTGTCACCTCTGTCATGAGAAACTTGTGGGTACATAATATTATTGAGAAAGTGCTCACCTCAAGTGTGGCTTGAACAATCTGATTTCCAACCGTAAAAAAATCTGTCGGAAATTCATTGTTCCGGAGGTAGAAAGCTACGATGTTCGAGAAAATCCGGACCATAGTTTCATCGCTAAATATATTAATGGTGCAAATGTTGAAATGACGAAGGAATCTAGGAGTTACTGGGTTTCGACCACCTCCTGGTGGGCCCATGGCTGAAACAAGATGTATGTCAACCAGGGTAATCTTAGATGTGTCTTTCAGATCATACCTGGTACACATTAAAAAAAATGCGCATCAGACTTGGGAAATAATCCTTCAGAGACACGCAATTCAAATAGTTTTTGTTTTCTGAGCAATGCAAAATACTTTTAGTTAATTTTGAGAGATGTTAATGAAAATATACATCATACATTTAAACAACCAGGAAAAAGTGCTTAATCACATCCATCTTAGAATTCTCAGTCTGTAGAAACGATCCTTAGCTCACAGTTATCTGTCATCTTTATTCTTCATTTGATAGGAAGTAAAGGGTAATTGTAGAAAGATATTTCTTTGATCTAAGTGGGCGAGTACTGAAGGGATCAGTGCCAGGACCCTTGTTATTTGTGATGTAGAACAATGACTTGGATGTGAATATAGGAAGCATGATTAGCAAATGTGCATATGCTATGAAGTTGGTAATATTGTGGAAAGCAAGAAAGGCAGTTACAGGCTAGACCAGGACATAGAATCAGAAGGAAAGTGAATCGGATGTTGGCAGAAGGAATTTAATCCCAACTAGTATAAGGTTGAACGTGTACAGTAAATGTTAAGGTATCTTGATAAATGCAGAGATGGGTTTCCATCCCTAGTTCCTTGAAAGTTACAATACAGGTAAACAGGGTGCTGAAGAAGCCACATATCATACTTGGGATGCTCTGTTACAATTTTACAGAAGACTTGTTAGACTGTTGATGTAGTATTGTGTGCAGTTCTGGTCACCACATGATGGGAGGATATGGTTGCACTGGAGAGTATGCAGATGGGATTCACCAAGAGAAATTGGATAGCTTGGATTTATTTTACCTGGAGTGAAAGAGACTTGGGGTTATCTAAAAAAGGTACCCGTATATAACATTATGAGGCATTGATAGGGTAGTCATAATCTTTGACCCATGGTAGGGATATTACAAATAAGAGGACATAGGTTAAAGGTGAAAGGAATAAGTTTCTTTAAGGGATTTGAGAGGAGTATTTACACAAAAAATACTGGGTACTTCTAGAATTTGCTGCCAGAGGAGGTCATGAAGTGTGATAAAATTACTGTGTTGAAGGTTCATTTAGACAGGCACTTAAAGAGGCAAGATATAGATCTAGTCCAGGAAAGTGGGATTAGTATAGATGGGCAACCTGGATGTGGTGAGCTTCTAGGCTGTACAACTCAATAGCCCCTTTCACACTTGAATCCCACTAAATTGATCCGTTCAGAGTTCTGGGATAGGAATGGGAGTTTGGCTTTTCACACTTGACCACTCCTAACTGGGATACTGAACGCTTTCACACTTGCAAGGAGCATCCCTGGGGTTAAAACTGTTCTACCTTCTACCGGTGATGTTATGATGCATTGAGTGATGGTGGACCTGCCCTAAATCCTGATCAATGAATTATAATCTTACATTTGAACAAAATTAATCATGCCTAATTATAACATAATTAAGCTTTATGTTAAGCTTTATGTACAGCACAGTATGAACCCTTCAGCCCCCGTTGTTATGTGCCAATCCATATAAACCTTTATAAGTGACAGTGGGAAAGTGCTAGCAATAAATAGCAATAGCGGACAATTTTTTGAACAGGGTGGGAAAGTTGGTCGCACTTTCATGCTCAATTTATATAGTGTGGGAAAGTTTGTAGCACTATAATGTACAATTTAAACAGCGTGGGAAAGTTGGAGCACTTTACGCACAATTTATAAATACGGTGGGAAAAAAACGATGAAAGACCTGACCTCCCAGAATTCCATGCGGCAGAGAAAGGGTTGTATGCCTGGCTGCATACATGGAGCATTCAGAGAGGGGTTTCTCTGCCAAACAGCATCTGGGAAGTCAGGTCCACCATTACTCTACCCCCCCACCCCCCACAATGGTCTTTATAAATTGTGCGCTATAGCGCTACCAATTTTCCCACACTGTTTAAAAATTGTCTACTATTGCTATTTATTTCCCCTCTCTCTCTCTCTCTCCTCACCCCCCTCCCCCACTGTGACTTCCCATAGCAAAGTATATACCTTCATTTTAATCTTTTCTTCCTTCACGCTCCTGCACTCGCAAAAACTTGGGTCATTTCAATCCCACAGGGCAATTGCCTTTTTCACATTTGCCTGATTACAACGCCATCATCTGCAGACGCCGGGCATTGTACTAGGGGTCGAGGCCATCAATCCCTGGCGTGAGATAATGTAATCTGATGCCAGCACTGAGCTGTTTTTGCTTTCACACTAGGCGGTTTAAAGGTCGATTAGCAGTTAATTCCTGGGATCACTTGCAAGTGTGAAAGGGGCTAATGACTCAATGACAGTATTTGTGTCCTTGCCCAATTGCCACTGGACTAAGGAGACATTGAAGAGTGAAACATACTGGCGGGCTTTAGTCATGGTCAGAAATGGATAGTGAATAACGAGCATCATTCTGTACACAGCCTACATACTAAATATTGTACAACTGTCTACACACAGAAACGTAGCATTGAACTGAACTCTGAAATCTGAAACCCAGCTGATTGTGTAAATTTTGCGGACAATGTTGCCAGAATTTATGTGGATGAATATCAAGATTCAACTTGCATTCTGTTAATCTCAGTCGGCTTCCCAATTTGTCCTTTAAGTAGGTTTTCAGTTGATGGTATGCAAACATTGTACCATGAGTTATTCCATACTTGTACTTCAATTGTTCAAATGTTAATAAATTATTTCCCAGAAAACAATTTTCTATTCTTTTAATTCCTTTTCTCTCCTATTCTCTAAAGGAAAGGTTCTCTATTGTGAAAGGGATTCAGCTTTGAATATGTGATTACAGACACAATGATAATTAAAAGATTTATAACAAACATGTACATCAAGCTGCAAGAGAAAGAAAATGATGAAATATGCTATGAACCGAAACAAAAGTGGGAACAAGATCTAAACATAAAGATAAAAAATGAAATATGGGAAAAGCTATTCTCCGGAACCATGAGAAATATAATAAATATGAGGTTACACGTGATACAATATAATTGGTTACACAGGCTATATATCATATCCTAAAAGTTAAATAAATGGGATCTAACATTATCAGATAGATGTTTTTGCTGTAAGAAGGAAACGGGAACAACAGTACATGCAATCTGGGCATGTGAGAAAGTGAAAAAATTTTGGGAAGAAGTGCAAAAAAGATTTATTATGATAGCCTTAGCTGTAGCAAAAAAATGTATAATGTCAACATGGAAATCAGAAGAGAGCCTGAGAGTACAGCAATGGTACATGGAAATGAATAAATGTATTCCATTGGAAAAAATAACATATAATTTAAAAAATAAAGTCACATTATTCAAACAAATTTGGGAACCGTACATGGAACAGAACAGAGAGGGCTCTACCCTAAAATGATAGAATGAGAAGAAGATTAAATGAACTGACCCAGTGTGTAAAAGTAGATGATACAATTTTCTTGTTTATTTTCATTGTGTGATGACATTGTTTAATGGGTTTATTGTATTGTATAGGTTGAATGTTTAATGGGTTTGGAGGGGGGTGGGAGGGAAGGGAGGGGGGAAAAAGGGGGAGAAAATGACACTGTGTATATTCAAGAGGGAAATGTTTGTGTGTATTTTGATTAATATGGTTCATAGTGTGAAAAATAAAAAAAAAATTTAAAAACGTATTCTGTTCAGAAATATTCTGCCATACAAATGGGTATTGAATAGATGATTCTTGAGATTTAGAAGCAACTAGTTAATCATTTACAAATTGGGTTTCAATTGAATAATTTAAAAATTTGCATATTTATAGAAGTCTCTCTTTTTAGCAACAATGTCACATTTCACTGAACAAATGCAGAAATCTTGATTTTTAAAAACCTTCTAAAATGACAATTTCTAAGGATCAACTATCAAAAAGAATATTGCTGATTTTAACAATTTATTTTCATAGAAAGATAAACACATTCCAGTTACTTGTTTCTGTCAAAAAAAAAGACCAAAACTTTCATTTTGTGCTTCTAGTTTGTACTGGAAATTTGATTAATGAAAAGTAAAAGATCACCAATTAATAGGAAAGGGTAAGAGATACTTGGTTTTTTTGCTGGGCCTGTCTGTAAGCACTGTCTGCTGACACGTTCATTTAAAGTTACTATTTAATGAGTGAATCCATCATCGTCCCAGGCAGAATGCAACCTAAATACTTCTGCACAGATCAGAAAGGGTTAAATGTTCAGCTCTTGGTTCAAACTGTCGAGTTACCAGTTTCCATGGTCAAAGAACTGCCTGAGGAGTTCAACTGGAGGCTGAGCACCATATATTTCCAGTGCTGGCATATTCATATCATCGATAAAGATCACACATTTCTTTCCCATTGGAGGTCCATAAACTCCCTTTCTCCTTTTATCCAGCCGGGACATGATAATATTCTATATAATAGAATTTAAAATCAATTAATATTCATTATAATTTTATATTCTCACAATCAAAGTGTAAGTATTGTAGAGCATAATTTCATAGCTTCTTGATTCTGGTTGTCCCAACTCCAGAGCTGAACTTTGTTTGGAATTTCTTTGATAGTGAAACAATTTAATGCCAACAAGCTTTACCAAAATATCTGGTTTTGGGCTGACACTAGATATGCTGCTAAAATCTCAGTCTCAAAGAAAACATCACAACTTAATTGTTCAGGGTATTATTAATACAAAGTCCCTCCATCCTGAGATTTACTATTCACCATAAATTCAACTGGACCAGTCACAGAAACAACATGGAGCAAATGCAGGTTAAAAGCTATTGCATTGGGTAGTTCAAGTTTCAGATTCATTGACTCAAGTGCCAAGGAATACTTGTCCTTTTCTTAAATGTACTAAAGCTTGTAGGAAAAGGGAAAGGAAAAAGATCATCAGGTGACTGGAACTCTGGGGAATTTGAAACCAAAGTTAACGCGAGACTAATGATTTATAAATTTTAAGGAAGGAGGACGAAATAGCGAAAATTCTGGGAAGAAAGGTGAATTGGATGACAAAACAAAGAGAAAAATAAGAAAATGTAAAAATTAAATTCTCTATTTTTTGAAATCTTTATGAATTGCCGACTTTTACTTTTGAGATTGAGCAGTTTTATTCCCCAACATTTTATTTATTTTTACACTATATCACTTATTCCCCAGTTATAATTTACCACATGCAAGTTTAATGGCAACAAGGAGATAACAAGGAGAACAAAATAATGGAAGGACAAACCAAGAAAGGATGGACACAGTGAATGGTAGGGCACTGAGGAGAGCGATAAATCAGCGAGACCTGGGAATACAGAGGTATAATTCGCTGAAAGTGGTATCACAGGTGGATAGGGTTGCAAAGAGAGCATTTGGCATATTGGCCTTCATAAATCAAAGTATTGAGTTTTAGACTTGGGATGTTATGATAAAGTTGAAAATGACATCGGTAAGGCCAAATTTGGAGTACTGTGTGCAGTTTGGGTCACCTAACTACAGGAAAATAGCAATAAGATATGTTTGTCGATGTGGTAGTAACAACACTGCTCGAGAGGAGAGGTTATAACATTAACAATTTACTACTATTTACAAGCAAGTGGGAGCTCTGTACGTGGTGGCTATACTGTGCCTGAACTCCAGCCGGTCAATCCAGAGCTCACGCATGCACAGACCGCTACCGCGAGTACGGTGGCTGCAACATGAGTGCAGCCAGTGGTGAGTGACTGGTTTACATCCCCTTTCTTTAGTAACCCCCAACATAACAGAATGTGCAAGTTAACATTACACAACGAACACAACTGACGTGGATCAGTCTTTGAATTTGGGAAACAGTTTACAGATGCAGCCAGAGCGTGTCCTGTAATAGCCCTCTGTGGGGGTAGCCCTCTGTGGTACCTCACCCTGAGAATGTGCACTGTCCATTATCTCAGGTGTGGCTACTGCGCGAGTACCACCATCTTTAGGCTCAAGTCCCGTATTCGGGTACACAGTCTCATCAGGATTGCGCTGAACTGGGACTGGCCCCCGAGGGAAAATATGGCAGATGTAGTGGAGCTGGAGAAGAAAAGAAGGAAAGTAGAAGAGCACACTGACAAAATGGCTGTTGATGGTGGGGATAGGGACACTGGAAAGGTTGCTGGAATCATGTGAAGAAGTTCCTTGAGCGTTCAGGACCTTTCATACACCCTGATTTTGAACCAAGTACTGAATCACTCCAATTTCTGCTCGAGACCTGCAAAGTTCTAGTTATTGGTGCAGGAGGTTTAGGATGTGAGCTCCTTAAAAATCTGGCTCTAATGGGCTTCAGACAAATTGATGTCATTGATATAGATACAATAGATGTTTCTAACTGAACAGACAATTTTTATTAGACCGAAAGATGTAGGAAGGCCAAAAGCAGAAGTCGCTGCTGAATTCATTAATGGCCGAATACCTGATTGCCATGTAGTTCCGTATCCTTTTATTGAATAAGTAATTTTATTGTGGCAGTAAATAACAAAAATTTTGAAAAAAACTGGGACTGGGACTGGCCCCCTTACAGATGTGTCGGCAGTTTCTCCTGTACACTTTCCCTTCTGATCGGACCAGGTATGACCTCGGCTCCTGGCAGCTTTCCTCTACCACGCCAGTCTAGTCATAGCCCTGCAGAATTTGCACCCTGATGACTTGGTCCCTCTGACAAAGGCTCAAGCGCTGGTTTGCTTTGTCGTAGCTCTCCTGTGACAGTCTTTTGCTCAACAGCTGGACCTTGATCTCCTATGAATTTCTCATTTGGGACTCTAGAAGCTTCCTTGCCACAGGTAAGGTCATGCGTATCTGTCTTGACATCAGTCTCTGCGCTGGAGACCCAAGTGTGGTGTCACGAAGGATGTTACTCAGGTTAAGCAGATTGAGGAATACAGGTACACAATCCTTTATCCAGACATCTAAAATACAGAAAGCTCCAAAAATCAGCATTTTTTCCTGGTGCTGGTACAGTAGAGGGAGGGAGAGAGAGAGAGAGAGAGGGGACAGCAGCGCAACTAGGTTGGGTGGGGAATGGGGGAGAGAGATGGCAACGCGAATCGAGCAGGCGGGGGGAGAGAGACGGCAGCACGACTCGAGCGGGCAGGGGAGAGATAGCAGCGCGACATGGGCGGCCGGGGGGCGGAGAGAGACAGCAGCGCAATTTGGATGGGCGAGGGGAGAGAGATGCCAGCGCGAATGGAAGGGGGTGGACACAGCAGCACAATTCAGGTGGGCTTAAATTGGGGCAGCTGGCTTTTGTTCTGAAATCCGGAAGAATCCGAAATTCGGAATACACTGTCCCCCAAGGGTTCCTGATAATGGATTGTGTACCTCTACGTCTGTTTTCTCCCTGTAGGACTTTTCCATGAGCTGTTTTGCACTTCTTACAGCTCTCTCAGCCAACCCATTAAACTGTGGATATTCAGGGGTGCTGGTGATGTGAGTGAAGTCCCACTCTGCTTCAAGGTCCTTAAATTTTTGACTTGTTACCTGATAATAGGGTGTGTGGTGTTGCATGCACTGAGAAGTGCCTTTTCAACTTGGTGATGACAGTTGTGTAAGTAGATTCACGTAACAGGTCTTTTTCATACCACCCTGAATACAAATCAACTAACACTAGAAATCGCTGACATCTCCACTCGAAAATGTCAGTTGCCACAGTTGACCAAGTTAAGTTTGGAACCGGATGAAGCTGCAATGGTTCTTTCTGCTGGTGTGGCTTAGTGCTGCTGCGCACTGAGCAAGCTTGCACCTCTTGGTCAATGTTCTTGGTTATCCCAGACCAAAAAACTATGTTCCCCGCCCTCCATTTTGTTGCCTCTGCAGCCGAACACCCTCTGCAGGATTTTGACACATGTCTTAGGCAACGAGTTGGGTATCACAGATCTCTGGCCTTTCATTATGATCCCTTCCTCGAAGAGCAGCTCATCATGGAACAGGAAGTAGAGGAGGACTGCAGGTGGCAAACTGCGCTGCTTGTTTGGCCAACCACCCTTGATTAAAGTGCCAAGGGTCTTTAAAGTAGCGTCCTCTGCCGTGCGTCTCCTTAGCTCTTCCAGGCGAGACGAGGATATGCGAGTGACTGTCATTACGTCAAAATTGTCTTCCTCCTCAATCTGTTGGACAGTGGAGTCTCTGGAGGCTAGGTGCATCTCTTTTCCCCACTTGTATACCAGGATGATGTTATATTTATGAAGCCTGAGCATCATCCTCTGTAACCTCTCTGAGCTTCTTCAATATTATGACCAAGGGTTGGTGATCGGTCTCTGTGGTCACTGGCTTACCATAGATGTAGTCATTAAACTTGGAACAGGCAAAAACCACCGCCAACAATTCTTTTTGGATTTGTGTACTGGGTCTCTGTATCAGTGAGTGACCTGAAGCACAGGCCACTGGCTTTCCATCTTGCAAGCATATCGGACTGGGCCCATACTGCGAGGAGTCAGAGGTCGGCATTACTAGCTTTCGGATGTCATAATACAACAAAACTGGTGGGCAAGACACATGCTTCTTTAAAGCATTGAAAGCATTCTTTTGCTGCCTGTGCCAAGTCCACTCCACGGCTTTATGCGTAAGCTGTCTCAATGGAGCCATGAGTTCACTTGAATTTGGGGTGAACTTGCTCAGGTAATTAACCATACCAAGAAACCTCTGTAGGGCTGCAACGTCCCCTGGCACCGGCATCTCACTGATTGTCTTCATTTTCAAGGGATCCACTTTCAGGCCTTTGCTAGTAAAAACATGGCCAATGTAGCTGACCTGTTCAGCCAGAACCTGCACTTGAGGGATTGAGCCTCAGATTCATCCTTCTGGCATGGTCAAGCACTTTAAATTGGCATCATGTTCCTCTACGTTCTTGCTGTCCACAAGTATGTCATTGACTATGATGGCACAGGGGTACCCAGTAAAAATCTGTTCTATGGGTCTCTGGAACATTTCATTGGCCAAATCAATTCCAAACAGCATCCACAGAAATCTGTACTGACAGAAAAAAGTGCTGAATGTGGTCAGTAAAGATGATTTATGGTCAAGCGTGATCTGCCAAAGGGAGTTCTCGGCATCTAGGACTGAGACTACAGTTGCGCCAGCCATTTGTGCAGCAATCTCTCCCACAGCATGCATCAAATGGTATGGTCTCTTCAGGGGCTGAATTAAGGTCCCGTGGGTTAATGCATATCTGGATTTCTTGCCCGTCCTTCTTGTTGATGGAGGACACCCATTTCCTCACCTTTGAAACTGGAGTAATCACATCCAACTCCTGCATTCTGTCCAGCTCAGCCTTGACTTTGTCCTTCATGACCACAGGTATACGATGCGCCAGATGAACCACAGGTCTGACTTCCGGGTCAAGCCTCATGGAATACATTACTGGCAGCATCCCAAGCTCATCTGAGAAGAGATCACTGTATTCCAAGAAAATTTTATGCAACAATTCATCTTCAGAGGGGATGACTTGGTGAATTTCTCTACTAAACAAGGCAAGTCCCATGTCCATACATGCACTTAGGCCAAGCAGAGGCAGAACATCCTCAAGGACAATGAAGAACATCTGTAAATGTAACTGTCCTTGTGGGTAGCACAGCAGCTTCACCACGCCAATGGTTTTGATCTTGCTTCCCCCGTACGTCACTAGACTTGTTGATAATGCATGGCAGGATCTGTTCCCCTTTTCTTAGTCAACTGAACGTCTTCTCTGACCCATGACGTTGCACTTGACTTCTGTCAACCTTCATTTCTACTGCTTTTCTGTTGACCTTTATGATTACGAAAGCTTCATTGTTTCCCCTAATCCATGTCTCCATTGAGTCCACTGCCATCTGCAATGTCAGCCCATCAACAAAATATGTTTCTTCTGCGTTGCTTCCATCCTGCTCAGACTCTAGTTGGTCAATTGTCCTTCTAGGCCTGGACCTAGTATTGATCTGCCGTCTGGATCTGCAGCATCTTTTAAAATGGTTCCACTTTCTGCAGGCTCGACCCTGCTGGCTAAAAACTGGACATTTCCTTTCTTGCTGCATGGTCACCTCAGCAATTGCTGCACTTTGTAATGGACAATGATGTGGTTTGGTCTGGCTGGCTCTTACATAACATACATAACAATTACAGCACGGAAACAGGCCATTAGGCCCTTCTAGTCCGCACCGAACCAAACACCCCTTTCTAGTCCCACCTCCCTGCACAATGCCTATAACCCTCCATCTTCTTCTCATCCATATACCTGTCCAACCTTTTCTTAAATAATACAATTGACTCCGCCGCCACTATTTCTCCCGGAAGATCATTCCACACGGCTACCACTCTCTGAGTAAAGAAGTTCCCCCTCATGTTACCTCTAAACCTCTGCCCCTTAATTCTTAACTCATGTCCTCTTGTTTTAATCTTTCCTCCTCTTAACGGAAATAGTCTATCCACATCCATTCTGTCTATCCCTTTCATAATCTTAAATACTTCTATCAAATCCCCTATACATAACATACTCCTGGTCTCCAGACATTGTTTCTTTGCAGATCCTGTCTGGACTGCATTAAGGTCATGGTAGGCTACTGTGGAGAGACTAACTTCTTGCTATTCTCCTCAGTCATTTCATAAGTTAGACAGGTAGAGATGGTCTTCGCTAGCATTAAGTCACTGACGCGCAGAAGGATCTTCCTCATGCTGTCATTATAAATCCCACAGACCAGCCTGTCTCTAATTAATTCCTCACAGAACGTTCCAAAGTTGCAGATCTTTATTGCTGACATATGAATTGATCGATTCGCCAGATTTGATCTCTTGTATTAAATCTGTGCATTTCCATCATGATATTTCTCTAAATTTCTTTTTAAAGCACTCAGGGTCCTCTCTTGATTCTCCTGGACTGAGAATCAGCTCCCCCTCACTCACTTCACTTGCATAAACAAATGATCTCTCCCTCCCTATGGCTTCCGGACCCACCAAATTTTATAAAATGTATGCTCTGGTGTGGGCAGGCTTGTCATCATGCACCGCCATGATAAAATAATCATACTCTTGTTCGAAAAAATGCCAGTTCTCGGCAATGTTATCCTCGCGGATGAGTGTGTCGGGTCATCTGAATCCATTCACCTTGGCAACTGCTGTAACGTGGTGCTGATTCCTCACTTGCAAGTTGACCGGGAAGCCTCAAACTCGGGATGCCCGCCATCCCACTTCTGACGCCATGTTTGTTGATGTGGTAGTAATGACAAACTCGAGAAGAGAGGTTAAAACAATAGCTATTAACAAGAAAATGGGAGCTCTGTACATGGTGGCCATATTGCGCATGTACTTCGTTGAACTCCAGCCTGCCAATCTGGAGCCCATGCATGCACAGACCACTACCAGAGTATGGTGGCTGCAACACGATTGGAGCAGGTGCCGAGCGACTAGCCTACAAGATAGAAGGAGTGCAGAGAAAATTTACTATGATGTTGCCCATACTTCAGGAACTGAGTTACAGGGAAAGGTTAAACAGGTAAGGACTTTATTCTCTGGAGCATAGAAGGATGAGGGGAGATTTGATAGAGGTATTTAAAATTATGAGGGAGATAGACAGAGTAAATGTAGACAGGTTTTTTCCACTGAGGACAGGTGAGCTACAAACCAGAGGACATGCATTAAGAGCGAAAGGAGAAAAGTTTAGGGAGAATGTGAGGGGGATCTTCTTCATATAGAGAGCGATGGGAGTGTGGAACAAGCTGCCAGCTGAGGTGGTGAATGCAGGCTCAATTTTAACATTTAATAAGAATTTGGACAGGTACATGGATGAGAGAGGTATGGAGGGCTATGGACTGGGTGCAGATCAGTGGGACTAGACAAAAATAAATGGTTCAGCACAGACTAGAAGGGTCGAGGGGGCCTGTTTCTGTGCTGTAGTGTTCTATGGTTCTAAGATATTTGTGAAGTAGGGGAGAGAGTGAGGGGAGTCAACCAGAAAGTACTGAAGATTCCCATATAACTACCCAACTAGGTATTAATTATTTAGTATTTTTCCAAAAAAAAAGTTATTCCAGATTGTCATAGTGTAGCTGATTGCTAAAAGTTATGGCTCTGCGGAGAGGTTATAGCTGTATGCAGATTAGCTCAGAAAGAACATGCTGTTCCCAGAAAGAACAACACAACCCCCAGTTGAGTGTAGTTAACACTGAGCTTTATTGGGCTCACAGCCTTGCTTTTATTCTCAAGATGACAGGGTGTGGTCAAAGCCCTCTCAGCACTGATTGGCGCATTTGTGATACGCTTTCCTTTATAGGCCAGTTAGGCCAATTGGAGGGCAGCGCTGTGGGCCTCGTGCTGCCTGCTGGATCATAGCGTTCTTCCTTCATTTTGTGAGGCCCCGTGGGGACTGCAAGGGGCCGCCACAACAGTTTATTATTTTTTGAATAATTCTAATTTCTTCACAATCTTTTACTTAGTGCTTTACTTTCATCAATCACAAAACATTTTAATTCCAAAATGAAGCAAAATGTAATTAATACTCATGTAATTTTCTCATGAGCAATCTGAATTACGAGCATAAATTAACAACTCATTGATCAATTCTAAACTTCCAAATTTGTACATCTTGTATTAGTAACAACACATTATTCAATGATGTAGAATCCTATGATTTGTGCAGGTTACTTGCTGTGTGTCAGGCTGTGGAAGTCTTTATCCATGAATAGGATATGGCCACTACTGGCAAGGCATGATTTATTAATTCATCTTTATTTGCCTTTAAGCAAGAGATGTTGAGTTATCTACTTGAACTCCTGCAGTTCACCTGTCAGTACCCACAGTGAACGGAAATTTTAGTTGCAAATAGCACCTTGCAAAGAAACCAGTTCAAAGGCTAATTCATAACCCACGATCTTGCTATGGGTTGGGAGTCACATTTTTTTTTGCATAGAGAATTTACAACTAGATAATTTCATGGATACTATACCTGCTTGTTATCACAGATAAAGTTGGGATTTGAATGTATGCCTCCAGAATGCTGGTCCAGGTTTTATGTACTTTGTAACAAAAGAAGGCAGTGGGGAATAGGAAATATACAGAAGCCATGCGGAATGATTACACATGTGATATTCCAATTCCAATAGGAGAAAATAATTTGCATACATTTATAGCCTCACGAAAGGCAAAGTGTACATCCAACTGGATCACTAAAGCCCCCTTCACACTTGTGCCCCACTGAATTGGTCGTTCAGTGTCCTGGGATAGGAATGGGGTTTAGCTTTTCACACTTGACCACTTCGAATTGCTTTCACACTTGCAAGGAGCCATCCCCAGGGTTAGAATTGTTCTACCTTCATGTCATGATGCACCGAGAGATGGTGGACCTACCCTAAATCCTGATCAATGTATTATGATCTTACATTTGAACAAAATTAATTATAACATTCTTCTTCTTCTTCTTTCTTTGGCTTGGCTTCGCGGACGAAGATTTATGGAGGGGTATGTCCACGTCTGCTGCAGGGTCGTTGGTGACTGACATCCAATGCGGGACAGGCAGGCACGGTTGCAGCGGTTGCAAGGGAAAATTGGTGGGTTGGGTGTTGGGTTTTTCCTCCTTTGTCTTTTGTCAGTGAGGTGGGCTCTGCGGTCTTCTTCAAAAGAGGTTGCAGCCCGCCGAACTGTGAGGCGCCAAGATGCACAGTTGGAGGCGATATCAGCCCACTGACGGTGGTCAATGTGGCAGGCACCAAGAGATTTCTTTAAGCAGTCCTTGTACCTCTTCTTTGGTGCACCTCTGTCTCGGTGGCCAGTGGAGAGCTCGCCATATAACACGAGCTCTCCAATTATAACTTAATTAAGCTTTAATGCACACCACAGTATGAGCCCTTCAGCCCCACTGTTGTTGTGCCGACTATATAAACCTTCATAACGGACCGTAGGAAAGTGCAAGCAATAAATAGCAAAAGTGGACAATTTTTAAACAGGGTAGGAAAGTTGGTAGCACATTAGCACACAATTTACACAGTGTGGGAAAGTTTGTAGTGCTATAGGACACCATTTATACTGTGTGGAAACATTTGTAGTGCTATAGCACACAATTTATATAGCATGGGAAAGTTGGTGGCACGACCACAAACAATTTATAAATACTGTGGGGGGGGGGGGGAAAGTGATGGCACACCTTCCCTCCCAGAATTCCATGTGGCAGAGAAAGGGCTGAGTGCAAGGCTGCATGCACGGAGCACTCATGGAGGGGTTTCTCTGCCACACAACATTCTGAGATGTCAGATCCGCCATTGTTTTTTCCCACGGTCTTTATAAATTGTGCGCTTTAGCGCTACCAACTTTCCCACGCTGTTTGAAAATTGTTCACTATTGCTATTTATTTCCTCTCTCTCCCTCCTGCTGTGACTTTCCCATGGCAAAGTTTATACCTTCATTTTAATCTTTTCTTCCTTCACTTTCCTGCATTCATGCAAAAACTTGGGTCATTTCAATCCCACAATGCAATTGCCCATTTCACACTTGCCTGATTGTAACACCGGTGTTTGCAGACACCGGGGATTGTATTAGCGTTGAGGCCGTCAATCCCTGGTGTGAAATGACATCATCTGATGCCAGCGTTGAGCTGATTTTGTTTTCACACTAGAGGCCGATTGGCCGTTAATTCCTGGGATCACTTACAAGTGTGAAAGGGACTTAAGATGTTACTTTAATTATCCAAAGTTATGATGAGGAATTTAAAATGGAAGAGAAAGTCAAATATTTACATCGACTCAAATCTGACATTCTGAATTAGTTTTTGTTAATCATACTGTGTAATATTGAACCACTATTCTCCAAAGAAAATTAATTTTGATATTTAAAGTGACAACAAGCTTATTACTTGTCTTTTATTTTCCCAGTAATATTTCCCCCTCATATCTTGTTTGGACTTTGGCAGTAGCACAAGTCAGTGACTATTCAAATGTGGATGGTGCATCTCCAAGGCAAATTCTGCTTGATCATACGTTCGCACATGGGGTTGTTGTCCAGTGGGAAGGAGCAAGAATCCCAACAATCCTTTGTTCTATCTGAGCCAGAGACTTAGAACAACTTTTAAAAGTGATAAATGACATTTACCTGGATTTGATTGGCACTAGTTCTTGCAGAAAAGTTGATAAAAAATGGTACGTAAAGTTCTTTATCTAAATTGTTCATCAATTTATCTTGAACATACAGTGATTTTCCAGTGCCGGTATGGCCCACAAATAGTAACGGTCTGCATGGATTTAAAAAAGAACTTGCTTTATAAATTGTTTAAAATCAGTTATATTTCAACTTGTATTAACCATTCCTCAAAGAAACACTATGGAATAAATTAATAATTTGATTGAATGCCTACTATACTCCATGAATTGATAATGTTTTCCAGTTATTCAAGGCTGCATATCTTGGTAAAATAGTGATATGACAATAATAATGGCCTTAACTTTCAATTGCAGAATTCATGTTAAAAAATAATAAAACTTTAAAAAAATTTACCAGCCTTGAATGCTGTTTTGAAAAAATAAATTACATGTCCTCTGGTTACAAACACCCAACCTGAACACCCCATACATATTGTATGAGGGAGGATTTGGGAGATTATGAAATTTCCAGCTGGTGAGGGGCTGAAGCATCTTCTGCTGGTGCTACCCCATCTAAACAGTGAATGTCAATGATATCACTCAGCTGATGCCTTGGAAAAGGTGATCGAGTTGGAAGGCATGAAAATGCCATCCTTGGGTTCATGACTATTCACTCTTGTGTAACTGAGCTAAGCATGACATTTTCATTAATTTATTCTCATATCCTTTACATTGTCAAAAATCAATACTGAGGTCGCACTGAAATGATTTGACGAAAATGTATACAAGGATGTTAGTGTTTTATATAATTTTTATTGTGATTTTCAGAATGGATGCCAATATTTCATTCCTCTACAATTTGGCAGAATCTACAGTTCAGAACAATATTTCTGTTAGTAGTTTTAAGCCCAGATGGGCAACAGTGATGCACCAAATAGTCCTTATGATGCGTCAGGTATAAGGCTCCATCACCAACTTAGCCTGGAGCTCATCAGTAATAACAAGGACTAGCACAGAGTTTGGGGATTTTTCCTAATTAATCTGTTTGGAACTCTGATTTGAGATGAGTTAGGTAATTGTAGTTGGGTGGCATAGGGGAAGAATAAGACACAAATGGGAAAGGAAGCAGATTAGCATGGGTCAAGAAGTGTTCTTTTTTTGAATTTAGACACAGTTACCTTAAAGACATAGACTGCTAAAAAAAATTGCTAGCAATGGACAGAGCACTGATCAACATCCTTTATGTGCATCTGCATCCTGATTTGTAAAATCAAAATAGCTTATTTACATTATTTGTTCATAAGTGTCAACCGCTAAGGTTTATTTAAAAAAAACCTTACTTTCCATGTGTAATGCAGAAGTCCAACAAGTAGGTGTATCTGACTGTATCCATTGTGGGGACAATGATGTCCTGGACTTTCGTTAACTTATCTCCCAAGTTAATATTTCTGATTGCTTCATTCCAGTGGATCCAACGCCCTCTGGCTTTAAACTAACAAAATATTGCATGTTTAGACAGAAACAGTGCATCATTAAAATGAACCATGACATTGTGGTTTTTTTAAAATTGATCTTCTTCAATGATTTCCTTCAGTTCTTTCACCTCCTCAAGTTATTCACACATTTTTCAAGACTGTTATGAGCCCAGAGGACCCCGAAACCCAGCAGCAATAGATATTCACCAAGACAAATGGATACTTACACAAAAGTTGCTTTAAATATCTTTAAACATCAAAGCAGAATCACACTTTAACTTAACTAACCTAACTTAACCCCCTTCTAATTCTAAGTGCATGTGTATGTAATGTGTGTGCAAGTTCAGAAAGGTTCTTTGGTTCACAGTCTAATCTCACTTCTCACTTCAAGTTCAGGGGTTTCAGGCAATTCTTATACTGTGCACAGAATTTAACATTGATAAAGTTCACCAAGCTTTGGTGCATGAAAGGTAAATGGTTACCACTCAAGAAGGTTCTTGTCAGTTTTCAGAGAGAGATGTACTTCCACAACTGATGTACTTCCATCAGCCACTTCAGTGTTTTGCTGACAAAACTTGCCCCATCAGGGTTCTCCAGATGATATCCTCTTTCTTTCAGGTCACCACAGAGTTCTTTTTTCGTTTCTCTTATTCCAAGTGAAACATTAGACAGCCAGTCCTCTCCTCTTGCATGAACCACAAGGGCTTTGACCAGGCCATCTTCCAAGTGGGCCTTTCCTCAATCTTGCCAGCTTGTCCTGTTCCAGTCCCAGCTAATGTTACTGGTTGTAACACAGTAGAAGTGATCTCTCTCTCTCTCTCTCTCACTGAGAGAAAACCCATTTGACTCTCTCTGCTTGCAAAACCACATGACCCTCTTAGAAGAACAAGTTATCTTCCAGACAATCTGTGGCTCCAACAAGATCTTTCATCTGTTGCCTTTTGAAAACAACAATCCATTAGTGAAGTCTCTTGAGCACTCTTCAAAGCTCTTGCAAAAGCTGTGGAGCCAATATGTCTAGCATGGGGGAGAGCTCCAGTATTTCAAATAAGATCTGTTTTAAAGTGTTTGTATGTAACCTACTCTCACAAACCTTTCCCAATTTATCTCCCAAAAACATATCTATATACTCTGTCACAAGACACACCTCCTGGCCAGGTCTAAGTTGTCTGGCACTAATAATGCTCTGAAACTGACATAAATCAGTGGAGGATGCATGTATTTCAAAGAGAGGAACTGGTTTACCAGCCACCTTACATACCCTAGTATTGTGAAAAAAAATCAGAAACCCTCACATCAGAAGAAAGCTACTTTTATTTTAAATTATTGGGTTTTTTTTTAAGTTTAGACATTATTCAGGGTAACAGGCCCTTCTAGCCAACAAGTCTGTGTAGCCCAAATACACCCATTAACCTACCATCCTCATACATTATTGAAGGATGGGAGGAAACCAGAGCAGTTTTCCAATTGAGTCCTAAATGGTGATTTAGAAAGATATAGCAGGACTTGACTGTTCCTGTATACAAGATCTCATTCAGAAATCCAAATATATTCCAAGGATGATTAGTTATAGCACATAGATTGCTGGACTGTAGGATAAGGGGTCCTGGGTTAGCGCATTGTGCCTGCTTTAAATCATAGATCTAAATGTCAAGAGATGAAGGTGTATTGGAAGATCATTAAGGAGATAAC
The DNA here is from genome assembly GCF_036971445.1 of Narcine bancroftii. Taxonomy (NCBI): domain Eukaryota; kingdom Metazoa; phylum Chordata; class Chondrichthyes; order Torpediniformes; family Narcinidae; genus Narcine; species Narcine bancroftii. Next base: position 166,681,559 of record NC_091473.1, on the reverse strand, counting down.
AAAAATATTTAGTTACTCTATGGACAAAATAAATTCTGTGGGGAAGGAAATAAGTCCACTCTCAAAACCATCATCTTTCCTTTGCGAAAAATAATTGAGGCCTTTGTAATACCCTGCTCTTCTCAGAGATCTACAAGGACAGAATCGGTGGAAATGATGATTGTGTGGTGATACAACCACAACACTGGGCCGCATGTCCACCAGCCTACTGCAGGAAGACCACCTGTGAGGCTGACTCCACCTAGCCGGCTGTCAATCACCGACCTGTATATAGATTTGAGCCAGCCCCTCTCAGGCCAGTCATACATGGAACTATCGAGACGACTACTGGTGTACAACTGAGTTTAAGTGGATTAAAGCCTGTAGTAGTCTTTTCTGTGTTTTGTGTCTGCTTGGTGCACCACAACGCACCACAATTGAAAACACAAAATGGTACTATATGCAATCTGCTTTTGGGATCTGCAGTTTCTGAATTAAATGTTTGATCAAAATTATGTTCCAGAATCATGATCAATACCTGACTTTGGTGAATCACCAGAAAAAAAAATTATCAGAAAGGTCACCTGCTGAATTTATGAGACAGAAACCAAGGCAGCATTTTGGATGGTCTCAGCTGTGATTCCCAGTATATGCTGAGTTAGTTGCCCTCTGTTGGGATACAGAATTTTACATGGAAGAAGAAAGTAAAAGTTTCTGCCCTAAACAGTAACTGTGTAAAAACATCAATGGATGGATAGAGTTCCGTGTTTGATGATCAGGATTCATTCTTCAATTTCTCAGGTAAAGAGACAATACAATTGACTTAAAAATAAATGAATTCCAAAAGGCAATCAACATCTGTAGAAAAAGTGAAGGAAAGGACAGAAAGCTGGGAAGATTTATTTTAATGGACTCATATTTTTATCCATGTGAAACTATTTGGAAACTAACACAATATTCCTTCTATTCTCTTGAACTCTTTTGATTCTCAGTTAAAAAAACAATTTTGTTTTTCCAAGTTTCTGGTTCAAGTATTAGAATAAATCATACCTCATACATGTAGTCATAGACCAATCCTTTGTCCTCAAAGGGACATTCCCATTTTCCTACAGAAGCTGGTACTGGCTGATAAGTAGATTTTACAGACACAATTTCACGTAGAAAAGCATCAAATGTTGTTCGACCAGCTTTGTCACAAGTTGCACCAATTGACCATATCAGGGAAAAGGCAAAAGCAGCCTAGAAATAAGATGCAATTAGATATCATTCTGGGGAAACAATTGGTGAAAATCATAAACAAATTTAAAAAATGCGAGTTGCTTAGAGATTGTGGAGCTTAAATGTTAAGATTATTACTTTATTCACAGACGCTTCTAGATCTGCTGTTTGCTTACAGCATTTTCTGAAATTCCCTAACTATTCATCTGTTGTGACCTTCTATTGGTTGTGATATATCTGCAAGGTCTATCAATCTTCTTTTAGTCTCTTTACCTCCCTCTACTGCTTACATGGTGTCCAAAAGTCTTCCTAGAGGTCCTGCTGCTTCACCTAGAAGATCAAAAAGGGAAAGACATCCTCCAGAACATCTGAGAGACTATGTACAGTGGCTTGACCACTTGGGATGTTATAGTTACATTGTGGTGTGATTAACTCTCAGTTGAGGTAGGCGGAGGCCCCGGTCGCGCATGCAGCCATCTTCAGCGCAAACTCCGGGAGATCCAAAATGAGTGGTGGACTAGCCTCGCCAAACGAACCCAGCTCAGCGCGGACATTGGCGACTTCAGGGGTTTCTACGAGGCCCTAAAGGCTGTGTACGGCCCCTCACCCCAAGTCCAAAGCCCGCTGCGCAGCTCAGACGGCAAAGTCCTCCTCAGCGACAAGATCTCCATCCTCAACCGATGGTCAGAACACTTCCAATCTCTTTTCAGTGCCAACCGCTCAGTCCAAGATTCCGCCCTGCTCCAGCTCCCTCAACAGCCCCTAAGGCTAGAGCTGGATGAGGTTCCCACCCTGGATGAGACATATAAGGCAATCGAACAACTGAAAAGTGGCAAAGCAGCAGGTATGGATGGAATCCCCCCAGAAGTCTGGAAGGCTGGCGGCAAAACTCTGCATGCCAAACTGCATGAGTTTTTCAAGCTTTGTTGGGACCAAGGTAAACTGCCTCAGGATCTTCGTGATGCCACCATCATCACCCTGTACAAAAACAAAGGCGAGAAATCAGACTGCTCAAACTACAGGGGAATCACGTTGCTCTCCATTGCAGGCAAAATCTTCGCTAGGATTCTACTAAATAGAATAATACCTAGTGTCGCCGAGAATATTCTCCCAGAATCACAGTGCGGCTTTCGCGCAAACAGAGGAACCACTGACATGGTCTTTGCCCTCAGACAGCTCCAAGAAAAGTGCAGAGAACAAAACAAAGGACTCTACATCACCTTTGTTGACCTCACCAAAGCCTTCGACACCGTGAGCAGGAAAGGGCTTTGGCAAATACTAGAGCGCATCGGATGTCCCCCAAAGTTCCTCAACATGATTATCCAACTGCACGAAAACCAACAAGGTCGGGTCAGATACAGAAATGAGCTCTCTGAACCCTTCTCCATTAACAATGGCGTGAAGCAAGGCTGTGTTCTCGCACCAACCCTCTTTTCAATCTTCTTCAGCATGATGCTGAACCAAGCCATGAAAGACCCCAACAATGAAGACGCTGTTTACATCCGGTACCGCACGGATGGCAGTCTCTTCAATCTGAAGCGCCTGCAAGCTCACACCAAGACACAAGAGAAACTTGTCCGTGAACTACTCTTTGCAGATGATGCCGCTTTAGTTGCCCATTCAGAGCCAGCTCTTCAGCGCTTGACGTCCTGCTTTGCGGAAACTGCCAAAATGTTTGGCCTGGAAGTCAGCCTGAAGAAAACTGAGGTCCTCCATCAGCCAGCTCCCCACCATGACTACCAGCCCCCCCACATCTCCATCGGGCACACAAAACTCAAAACGGTCAACTAGTTTACCTATCTCGGCTGCACCATTTCATCAGATGCAAGGATCGACAATGAGATAGACAACAGACTCGCCAAGGCAAATAGCGCCTTTGGAAGACTACACAAAAGAGTCTGGAAAAACAACCAACTGAAAAACCTCACAAAGATAAGTGTATACAGAGCCGTTGTCATACCCACACTCCTGTTCGGCTCCGAATCATGGGTCCTCTACCGGCACCACCTACAGCTCCTAGAACGCTTCCACCAGCGTTGTCTCCGCTCCATCCTCAACATCCATTGGAGCGCTTACACCCCAAGCGTCGAAGTACTCGAGATGGCAGAGGTCGACAGCATCGAGTCCACGCTGCTGAAGATCCAGCTGCGCTGGATGGGTCACGTCTCCAGAATGGAGGACCATCGCCTTCCCAAGATCGTGTTATATGGCGAGCTCTCCACTGGCCACCGTGACAGAGGTGCACCAAAGAAAAGGTACAAGGACTGCCTAAAGAAATCTCTTGGTGCCTGCCACATTGACCACCGCCAGTGGGCTGATAACGCCTCAAACCGTGCATCTTGGCGCCTCACAGTTTGGCGGGCAGCAACCTCCTTTGAAGAAGACCGCAGAGCCCACCTCACTGACAAAAGGCAAAGGAGGAAAAACCCAACACCCAACCCCAACCAACCAATTTTCCCTTGCAACCGCTGCAATCATGTCTGCCTGTCCCGCATCAGACTTGTCAGCCACAAACGAGCCTGCAGCTGACGTGGACTTTTTACCCCCTCCATAAATCTTCGTCCGCGAAGCCAAGCCAAAGAAAGACTACTCAGTTACCGTAGTTTAGTTTGCTTACTGCTATGTGGCAGTTAAACCGCATTTATTTTGGGGGGGGGGGGGGGAGAGTGTTGTGGATATACACAGGCACCTGCATATAACATTATAATGCATACATATATATTCTGTGCTGTGGAGAAGCATTTTAGATTTCCAGTAAATAATGAATGTGCGAGTGTATTTCTAAGCCTGGAATCTCACAAAGGGTATAATCAATAAAATGCTGACAGAACTACTCCCGTTGCCTTTGACACCCAATCCCAGAGGTTTCAGGAATTTCTGTAATCTACTTCTTGCAACACCAGAACAGAGCTTGTAAAATCTACCTTGATTTCTCTGCTTAGACATTATGACATCAATTCTGAAGGAAATCAGTTCTAATTTGTACAATTTCATGCAATAGCTCAAATCACAACTGCAAAATGAAAGACAGGTAACTTCAAAACCCTTGAGTGCTTTTAATATATTGCAGCCAGATGTGTGGCTTTGCAAAATCCTGAAAGTTGACTATTTAGGTCATTCGAACTAAAGGAGGTTTTATAAAAAAAAAAGCAAAACTAGTAATATTGTTCTCCTTATCAAATGAAAATGATACTGAGAGTAATAATTTGTACCATAATCCAGATACGAATGTTCTTGGAATCCGGGTCAGCTGCCAATTGGTCCCAAAGAAGCATCTCGAAAAGACGAGTGAGGGAGACCACAGTATTGCTGTCAGATGTTGGAACAAGTTCCTGAGTATTTGACATGGAAGTTACATGAATAATTTTATTTCTAAACCTCATTGACAATCATAACTGCTTTGCTGTAGTTTTCTGATCATCTAATAAATAAAAATTATATACAGTAAAATGTCTATTTTCTTATAATCTGTTGCAACATTATTTGAGGAATTCTGATCTTTGGTTTAAACACCAAATCATTTTTTGCTGTGTCCAAATGTTCTGATAGATCTGAATTTAACCCACATCAGAAGATTGTCATGGCAAGCTGATATTTTTACCCAAATGAAGTAGAGAGACATAGCCATTTTCATCACTGATATTTAAATGGACCCTTGATGAAGGGCTCAAGCCCAAAATGTCAGTTATGTATTTTTATCTTTGCTATATAAAGGACATAGTTTGACCTGCTGAGTTTCTCCAGCATTGCATTTTTACTTCAATCACGGGGTCTGCAGACTTTTGTGTTTTACTTCCTTTAAATGGTCCTTGCCCACCTCCTTTCAAAACTGTTGTGAAGAAAGTACAACACTGACAGTTGCCATAGATCCAAAAGTCTGTGGCAACTGAATAGCTTTCATGTTATTGGTTTTGGAGATGTTTTCTTGGTGAGAAGTGAGGCATTCAGACATGGGAAGATAGAATTGCTTTGGATGAGATAAAGAAAAACTCCTACTTTTAAATCCAGAAGGATTTCTTGTGTCTTCAAAGGCACTGCTGATCTGTTTCAGGTGACAAAAGACAATGCTGACCCATTCAGGCTCCAGTTAAATTTGCAAAAGGATCCTGCCTATTTGCACAAAAACCTTGCCTGCTGCAAAAACCTGCATTTCATTTCGACATGCAGCACGGTAACAGGCCCTTTCAACCCGTAAGCCCATACCACTCAATTACATTCAATTGCCTGGCGTGTTTTGAACGGTGGGAGGAAACCAGAGCACCCAGGGGAAGCCTACGCAGAAACGGGGAGAACCTTACAGACAGCGCCAGATTTGAACCCCAGTCTCGATCGCTGGAGCTGTAGCAGCAATGCGCGAATGGCTACGCCAACTGTGCCACCCTGCAAATGTTTAGATAGTTAATATCAGGTCAAGAAAGACACCTTAAGATTTGAACTGCCAGCTTACAATCTGATAGGATTATTATCGAGGTTAATATTTCATGCCTACATTAGAATGAAATTTAAGCCCTAACTGCAGTCATCCACTCTCCATACCTTTCCCTAAGACAAGCTGATATTTCTCATACAAACAGTATGAGAAAAAAAAACTTGATCCTTTCCTCATAAATCCACGTGCCAAGACAATTTTGAAGGAATTACCATCACATATTTGTTGAGCAAAGACATGCAACATGCTGCTATATGACATGACCACCATATTAAAAGAGATCTGGCAGTTAAAATCGACATTAAGCTGAGATCAGCTTTGATAGAATTGCATGGTTCCACAATCTATAGCCACCTGGAGCAAAACATCCCTCACTTTGTCAGCCAGGTTGATTGATATTAGTTCAATGGAGAGTACAAAAGAACATGGCAACAACACCAAAAAGAAACACCTAAAAGATTAAGTGCCTCATGATCCTACAAACAATAATATTCATGCTAAACACTGAAGAGAATGGGCTGTGGACGAGGCCAAGTCATTCCACAATTGACAGATCATATCAAAACTGTAGTCCTGTCCTTCACTGTGAATAGTGGTATGGTTAGTGTAGTAGTTAGCACAATGCTGTTACAGCACCAGTGATCAGGACTGGGGTTCGAAACCAGTAATATCTGCATTGAGTTTGTACATTCTCCTCATGTCTTTGTGGGTTTCCTCCAGGTGCCCTGGTTTCCTCCCACTGATCGAAAACGTACGAGGGGTGTAGGTCAGTTGAGTGTAATTAGGCTCATGGGCTGAAAGGGCCTGTTACCGTGCTGAGTGTCTAAAAATTTTTAAAACTTAAATAAAGTTAAGCAGTTCATGGGAGGAAGAGGCTCCTTCTACAAACTCTCCTCATTGATAAGGGTACTTAATAAATGCACGTGCAAAAGTCAAGCTCAAAGCCTTTGCAACCATCTTTTTCTTGAAGTGCTCAGATCCATTTTAGCCTCCATGTTAGGTACATTATAAATAGACTGCCTTCAGCCACTTCAATTAACTCAATTGTTTTTGAGAAGCAGGTGAATGTATTTGGGCACAGAGTTACAGAGATGGCCCACTTTGTCCATGTTATCATCTACACTAATCCCATTTATCCCCATTAGGTTCACATTCCTCTGTGCCATCCTATCCAAGTGTCTGTTCCAAAGTCTTTGAATTGCAATTGTATGTGTGTCCACCATCTCCTCTGGGAACTTATTCTATATCTTCATCACTCTTTGTGTGAAAGAACTTTCCCTTCAAATATTTGAATTTTGTTCTCTCTCCCACCTTAAATATGTGCTGTCCAGGTCTAAATTCCCCTGCCCCAGAGAAAAAAAAAATCTACCTTTGCCCCATCTGATTTTTTAAAACCCTCTACAAGGTCACCTCTCAGCCACCAATGTTACAGTGAGAATAAACAGAGCATATCCAATCTCTTAATTACCACCCACAATTCCAGGCAACATCCTGTTGAATCTCTTCTGCACACTCTCTTTTGCTACCACATCCTTCCTGTAGTAAGACAACTAGGACTGCACAAAATATTCCATGTGATCTACTAAGACAATGGAAAATAATATAATTTTGCCAGTAATGGTGGGGATTTATGCAACTTGAGCAAAACTGCATTTACAACTCCACTATTTATCCCACAATGCGGAAAACTGTCCAGGTGTGATCTATCTATAATAAACTCAAAACATCCAATTCAACTGATCTCACCCTCATCAATACATTCTCATTGATCAATAAAGCTATTAAACAACATTTATTCAATAAAAATAAACTATTTACTGCTTAGATTCCAACACAACTATTCAGCATCACACTCAAGTGCAACCCTGTTCAAAATATAAACAGAAAGAATGAATTCAAAAGGACAAGTTAGATTGTTTGCCTTGCCATCCAGGTACTAATTAATTAATTATCGTCAAAGAGTTCCAGAAAAATTTAAATCAATGGAAATCCAAGGGAAACATTGCCACTGGTTGGAACCACATTTGGCTCAAGTGGAAGATTAACATTTTGTTTAGGATCAGATATCTCTTCATCAAGGCATTGCTGCAGGAATTCCAAAGAGCAGTGTCTCAGATCCCATTATCTTTAGCCACTTCATCGATGACTTTCCTTCAATATAGCAAGGGTTCGCAGTCCCAGATAAAAATGGACCTGCCTTATATCTGATATGTGCTGAATAATCAGATACCTCGATCTCTATTTCATTACTGGGCTCCGCAAGGAGTCCTAATTCAATGGGATTCCAGAACATGTCTCCCATCCTGTGCTAACAAAATGTACTGTGGAATTAAAATCTATATTCAAACAAATGAGGCTCCCTGACCTGGACATATCAAGTCAAGCATCTAAATTATTTATTAAAATGTTTCAACCTATTTAATTGTGTTTCAATATATTGTAAAATTTTTATTGCTTTCATAATTTATTTATAGGCATAAAACGCTAACTGGTTTATTTTCAGATTTTATACTAATTCCACTTGGTATTCTAATGGTATAAATGCATTTACTTTTGCTTAGTTAATTCCAATCATCGCTGTACAAAAATGTTGAGTTATTTTTCTGATTTTTCTGACTGCTTACCTTGCATTGTTTACGAAGAATCTGGAGAGCAGGAGGTACTAACCAGTCAAAAAGATCCTCCAAGAGAGTCAACATGTCTTTCTGAGGCAATACATTTGAAAGACCTTTAAGCCAAGATGTAACAAGAGGCTTCCAGCCTAACTGGGCTGGTTCCAGGTAGATCATGCCACAGCGACTAACTGTAGCTGGCTAAAAGCACCAAGAAAAATCCATTTAAGTTGCACATAAATATTCGTGCATCAATCAATAATTACATTTTGATTCAGTATTTTGGATCAAAGCATTAGTATTTTAATAAATTCTACAATAGTCTAGGAGAAAATAAAAAGGAACCATACTGAGGCTTGGGAAAGGTCCATTACTTCAAAAATTAGGCTCATCTGCTGAGACATCTGAATGATCTCTCCACTCATCAAACAAAGCTGGTGATGAAAGAAATGGCAATTATTAATAGCGAAGTACTGAACATGAGGGCGTCAACCACAAAAAAGATAGTAAAAGATAGTAATTTTTTTTTAGACATACAGCATGTAACAGGCCATTTCGTCCCATAAGCCTGTGCCGCCCAATTTACACCCAATTAATCTACACCCTCGGTACATTTTGAACAGTGGGAGGAAACTGGAGCCCTCAAGGAAAACCCATGCAGATACGGGGAGAAGGTACAAATTCCTTGCAGCAGCACGGGTTTCGAACTTTAGCCTGATCACTGGCTCTGTAAAGGCATTGTGCTAACCATTACGCCATTGTGTTGCCCATTTTCTGCACTACATAATTATATTTTGGATCTGAAACTCCATGTGCCTTAAATCACCCTATCAATGAAGGGGCAAAAGCTGTCGATGGACATTGTACTGATATGTTTTCCTCAACTGTGTATAATCCCTACCAGCTACTGTACATTTGAGGCTGGCTCGCCCATTAATGACTCATCCTCCTATGTCTCCTCGCTTTTTGCCCTGGCCATAAAAATCGAGCTACCTCCCCCTTTCCAGCATTCCTGTATCTGGAACCGGGCCAGCCTAAGTCTTGTGTGTATTAAAGCCTATCTTTCCTTCAGTTCTTGACTCTGTTGTTATTGATAGAGCCTATCAGACATAGTAGGAATAAGGGAGATTAATACCAGAGTCATTCAGATACTCTGAGATACCAAGGAACATACTGTGATTACTGTTTTGGTTGTTTCAATATATTCTTCGCAACTTAATAAATAACCAGAATACTCTATGTGTATCAAAAGAGGAGTTTGTAATCACAAACAAGCACTTCAGTTAAATAAAAATTAATTGTTAATGTAAATAAAATGGGAAATCTTACATCATATGCAAACTTCTATGTACACCCAATTCCCAATCATTCATATATATTAAGACATTAACTATACCTAGAAACATAGAAAAATAGGTGCAGGAGTAGGCCATTTGGCCCTTCAAGTCTACACCACCATTCAATATGATCATGGCTGATCGGTACCCAGTTCCTGGCTTCTCCCCATACCCCTTGATCCCCTTAGCTACAAGGGCCAAATCTAACCTACTCTTGAATATTGACAAGGAACCGGCCGCAACTACTTCCTGTGGCAAAGAATTCCACAGATTTACCACCCTCTGAGAGAAGAAATTTTCCTCATCTCAGTCCTAAAAAACTTTCCCCTTATCCTTAAACTGTGACCCCTGGTTCTGGTTTTTCCTAGCGTTATAAACAACCTACCTGCGTCTAGTCTGTCTAAACCCTTAAGAATTTTATATGTTTCTATAAGATCCCCCCTCAATCTTCTAAGTTCCAGAGAATACAAGCCTAGTCTATTCAACCTTTCTTCATATGCAAGTCCTTCCATCCCTGGTATCATTCTAGTGAATCTTCTCTGCACCCCCTCCATGGCGAGAATGTTCTTCCTCAGATAAGGAGACCAAAACTTCATGCAGTACTCCAGGTGTGGTCTCACCAAGGCCCTGTACAGCTGTAGCACGATCTCCCTACTCCTAGACTCAAATCCTCTCGCTATGAACGCCAACATACCATTCGCCATCCTCACCGCCTGCTGCACCTGCGCGCCCACTTTCAACGACTGATGCATAGCAACACCCAAGTCTCTCTGCCTCTCCCCTTTTCCTAAAACCGATACCATTTAGATAATAGTCCTCTTTCCTGTTCTTATCTCCAAAGTGGATTACCTCGCATTTATCCATATTATATTGCATCTGCCATGTCTTGGCCCACTCGTCTAACTTGTCCAAATCACTCTGCACCCTCCTAGCATCCTCCACACAGCTAACCCCGCTACCCAACTTTGTATCGTCTGCACATTTTGAGATATTGCTATCTATTCCAACATCTAAGTTGATATATTTTGTAAACAACTGTGGGCCCAGCATGGAGCCCAGCAGTACCTCACTCATCACTGGCTGCCATTCTGAAAAGAACCCATTTTTACCTACTCTTTGCTTCCTGTCCATCAGAACTTAAGTTCAGTTCATTACAATAATTACATTACCTTCTTGTTGTCATCCAGAGCTGTGTTCATGCTTTCAATCCATAGGGTATCAATAGGTCCATCAAATATCACCCACTTTCGGTCAGAGGTTTCTGAGGAAGCAAATTCACGAAAAGTATTTGCCACAATACCGTCAGTCCACTACAAATGGTGAAAAAACTCAGTTAAGATCAATCTCGAAATAGAAACGTGCATTATCAAACATAAACTAAATACATTAATTATGAGTAAATTCAAATAAATATATATCGAATTTCATTAAAATGAATTAATAATCCTTTTATAATGTATATGACAATAATATCAGTTATATTTTAAATACTTTTTGTTCATTTTATCTCTCCCTCCATATTTTCATCCACGTATTATCCAAAGAAGAATCTCTGATTGTGATCAGCAAGAACATTATTGTAGTTATTTCCATATAATTTGGGAACATAATTTTGATTTAATCTTGTTTAAATAATTATTCAAATACATTTTAAAAATTCTTCCTGCCATTTTCTTTGATCATTTTTGTTTTCATTAAATGGTATGTGTTACGGACCCAGAGGACCCCAAAAACCCAGCAACAATAGAAATTACTTAAACAAAAGTTACTTTTAATTTTCTTTAAACATAAAAACAGGATCAAACTTTATTACTATTAAATTAACCCCCTCCTAATTCTAAGTGCACTTGTATGTAATGGGTGTGTAAGTTCAGAAAACTTCTTTGATTCACAGTCCAATCTCACTTGTCACTCATCCAAGTTCACCGGTATCAGGCAATTCTTATTCTGTGCACAGAATTTAACATTTATGAATTTCACCAGGCTTTGGTGCTTGAAAGGTAAATGGTTACCACTCGGGAAGGTTCTTGCCGGTTTTCAGAGAGATTTGTTGCTCATTGGACACCCACAGATCAACCACTTCAGTATGTTGCCAAAGAAATTTGTCCCATCAGGGTTTTCCAGATGATAACCTCTTTCTTTCAAGTCACCACAGGGTTCCTTTTCTGTTTCCCTTATCTCAGGTGAAACATTATACAGCCAACCATCTCCTCTTGTTTGGACCACAAGGGCTTTGAACAGGATGAACTCAGAACTCACAACCCATCTTCAAAATGGAGTTTTTCCACAAGTTTGCCAGCTTGTCATGTACCAATCCCAGCTGCTGCTGCTGAACTGTATATCTGAATTCTCTCTCTCTCTCTCACTCAGAGAAAACCATATGACCATCTTAGAACAGCAAACTACATTCAGTCAGACCTTGAGTCCATTCATCTGTTGCTTTCCAAAACAATAATCCATTATTCCACAGCATGACCTTCACTGTTAGTCACAATCAAAATGAAGCACTTTGCTTCCCAAAAGACCCTCCTGGCACAGGTCAGTCCACCGAAAAGGCCATCATTCCCAGAGCATGCTTTGCTCTGAATTCGACAGAAATGGCTGGCCACAAGAGCTCCTTCAAACAGCTGCTTTCTCTTCAGCCATCAGAATGTCTTTGCAAATGTATCGAATCTGGAACAGACTGCGTCAAGCCTTCCCTCAGTTCTTCCAATGTATCACTGGCTGTGACTTGAGTTGTGATGGTGCTTGTGTGAAATGTTTAATGTTAACTGTGACCATTCAGTTCCTCCTGTCCATACTATCCCTTATAGTGATAATCCCATTTTACTAAAACAGGAGCTTATAATAATGGAATGTTTCAGACTGAAAATGCCACATTGTTTAAACAATAAACACATCATATGATTCTTCATGAAATGAGAGAAAATAGAATTTTCAATATTTATGGATATATTACTGATTCAAACAAAGTAGACATTTTTTTCTTTTATTGGTTTTCTTATCTACTATGTTAAAATTCCTCCTTTTTTTCAAAATGACCTCATTGTAAAGAGACAATTCCCTTTCAAATATAAACAACATTGTATCTGGGAGCTTTGTGTGTACAAACTGCTTTCAAAAATTAAATCAGTCACTTGCCTCATGTGAGACTAGATCAAACTGTCCAAACAGTTGACCCATAGTAATCGACTTAGGATTGACAGTTTGATATACGACCTTTTCCTCTTCATTCAATCCACGTTCATTCATGAGTGACAATGTGTCTGCCAACACATGCAAAATCTTGGTCTTTCCTGAAAAAGGCTCCCCCACAAGCATGAACCTATTGAAATGAAAAACTTGATGTTTAATTGGGCATATGGTTTTATTGATCATGTACCAGTTTCCATTCCCTATTCACCTGTCTTACAAGTCCAAATAAATGATGTTCAATTTAAGTCATTTAGCTTAGTTTTAAAGTAATAATCGAGATGGTACAATAGATAAAGATAACAGACGGCTTAATTTCAATTTTCATGAATCACCACAGGATGTCACTATCACAATGAAGTAGAGATATAGCCAGGGACTATTTCAATTGCAGACACACCCCGGGCATTCGTTCTCCCACTCACCCATGTCTCACAATCATCATCTCATAAGTCTGGATCATTTTGGCCAGGAAAGGTTTCACAGGTTGCACATCATGTTTAAGGCAGGATTCAGCTGTACATTCGAGGAAAAGCTAAATGTAAAAAAAAAGAAAAAAAAGCATGCGTTATTTTCTTTACAGAAGCAAAAGAGGGTAAAACATTCCAAGAATGTTTTGCAATGTGAAGGGAAATAATACCAGTAAAATACAAGGGAACACAAGACGTACAGAATGTAGGCTAGTTACAGCAGAATATGAGGTGATTTATAGCCCCGAGATGCAGCACAGTAACGGGCCTTTCCCGCCCAGAAGAGTGCGCCGCCCAATTACACTCATGTGACAGTCACCCTCTTACCCCCATATGTCTTTGGAATGTGGGAGGTAATCAGAGGACCAGCAGGAAACCCACATAGACATGGGGAGAAGGTACAAACTCTTTACAGACGGATGCAGATTCAAACCAGGTTTGCTGGCGCTGTTATATTGTTGCACTAAACACTATACTAACCATGCTAATCTACTGTTGGAAACCAGTTTCTATCACCTATAAAGACACTAAGTTCCAAGTCAAACCATTCTCTGTAAAAAAAGGGGTTTGCCAAGAGTCCCCCTGTCTTAGGCACTACATTTTAAATTGTGACCCCAATCCCTCAACAGAAAGAGATTTTCTCTTGAACTAACCTAAAGCCATCATGATTTTGTATAATGCTGTTGTTTACTTTCTTTGCTCAAAGAGCGGACTTGAAAGGCCAACATGGCCAACATGGCCTGTTTACGCTCCGTAAATGGTTGAGATCCCTCAACCCTTGAGCATTGTGATTTGTCATCAGAAATCAACTAATTTCCAGATATTTTATTGTAATTACGTAATCAGTGATATTCTAACCTGGTAATTAGCTTCAGGAAGTTCAACACCTGGAAACAGGTCACTTGTGATACCATTGAACAATGGAATATCGTGTGATAAGAACTTAGGCTCATTTACATCTTTGATTGACCGCAGTAACTACAAAATAAATGTTTTTTTTGTTTAATTTTAATCAACATAAATACATTTGATTACACAGCTTCTGAAAAGAAATGCAGATGTCATTACTTCAAGTCATTTCAAGTTAACTTAAAAGAATCCCTTTACAGCATTTAAAATTTGGTGACAGACAAAAACGCAGCATGTGAATTGATGAACTTGTTATGTGAATTCTTCATTGAAAAAACACTTGCAATTTAACTACCATAACAGTACAATCTTCGAAACTACTCTTGCACAGGTAAATTAACCCAAATACTGTAATTGACTAAAGACTAGCCAATATCCATGAAATGAGCAAAAATGATGATTTGGTTCTCAAAGATTTCCTGAATAATGACACGATCCTCCACACCAGCTAGTTTCTTTTTGATCCTTGGTTGGTATTACAATAAATATAGTCAACCCATCAAATTAAAATTATTCACGTTATTTTAATGGAAGTAAAGACGGTGTACTGAGAAATAATTAACCTGAAATAGTAATTTGATTTCTCTAACCACAAATGTTGTAAGCATCCTGTTTTATTTTAGGTTTTCCAGCAGACACATTATATTTCTTTTACTTTAGAATACTCACCAGAATATCTTCATTCTCTACAGGAAACTTCAGCTTTAAGTTGCCTGCTGCTATTAAGACAGCTTTCACGGCACGCATGCCATAATCATAATGGAATTGTGATGAAAGCTGCTCTGAACACAACCTATATGTCATCACTATTTTCACTGACAATGGCTTGGCATTAAGAAAACCATACGAATACAGAGAAATTTCAGCTATCAGTGCATAGTTAGGAACCATCATAGCCACTGTGCGGAAGAGGACCTGAAAACACAAGAAATTTCAGTTTTGAAAGTAATTGGTTCCAACTTCATCTACTTCTACTACCCGTTCAGAAGCAGCACCCAATAGCTTGAATACATCTGAGATTGTCTAATCTCAGAAGCTAAGCAGGCTCAATACTTGGAGGGGAGACTACCTTGAAACAACAGGCGCTGCAGGTTTCTGTGAGGGGCCCTGGACAAAGTGGCGACTCTCTGTTTTACCTTATGGTAGATGAAAGTTAAAGAATTTCATGTATGTTACATTCTAAATGTAGTATTGTGTGACAATAATGGAACCTTTATCTTTAATTGATTCTGAATTATTCCTGTTCAGAAGACTTGTGGTTTTTTTGAAAGTTCCAGCCAATGGGAACAATTAATATATTTTGTGGTGACCAAATATTCAGGCAGTGAGACTGCTGAATAACTAAGTGAACTGTTTGCACTAACCCTCTGAGTCTCTACTATTTATTAAACAGTATTTATATATACAACTTTATATATGTATATTCATTCTGCAAATGTATCGCTTGTCTGTATGCGTGTTATGTCTGGTTGTGTTTGCACCTTTTGTACCGAGGACTGGAGAACATTGTTTAATTGTGTGGTACATGCGTAATTGGATGGTAAATAAACTTGAATCAGCCACATGTTTATGGGCACCAAATTTGAACTTTCAGGAGATCACTAATACAGGTTTTGCCAGCCTACAGCTTCATGTGAACTGTGGCAGGGTTTTCCTCTTGAATTCTGAAATTCATTCCATTGACTTCAAAAGAATGAACTTAAGAGGTACAGTACAATATCCTACATTGCTATGTGACGGGGTGGCCAAACTATGGCTCACGAGCCACATGTGCCTCTTTGACATATAATGTGCGGTTTGCGGAAATATATTGGCTGAGACAGGAATTGTACAATCCGGTGCTCACATCTCACTGCCTGAATATTTGGTCACCCCGAAAATATATGTTGAATATCTAAACAGGGATAGGCAACAGTGGTGATTTTTGACATTTGTATCCTCAATTTTTTCTGATCTCTTTTTCTAATGCTCCAAATAGAGCAACAGGCACATTTAGGACTGAGATGTCTTTATTCAGTGGATCGTGAATCTTTGGAATTCTCTCAATATGGAGATGGAAATTGGAGCTGAGAAAATGTGTAAAGGCTGAGATGGCCAATTTCCGTGCTGTAATTGTTATATGGTTATATGTTATAATAAATAGATTTTAGCATTCAACTTGAGAGTGAACGCCTTGAGTCAATAAAAATTATGCTGAACTTGAATAAAGGAAATTGCAAAGAAGTGAAGTAAAAGTTGGCTGAAATGGACAAGGCAAGCTGATCCAAGAAGACTTGGTATTTTTGCCAAGTCTTTAACTGACTCTGTCTTGCTAGTCCCTGCAGGGCCTTCAGGTGCTCCTCCCAAATCCAAATAAAAGGCTGCAATCTATCAGAGAGAAAAAGGAAAAAAATACATCATAATGAGCACAAATCCAGGGGACAGGTTTGAACCAAACATAGCTACCCAAGGAAGTCATGGAGGGCATTAAGCTGAAAGCAAAAAACATGTGTGGCAGAAATGAGCTAAAAGCCCAAAGATTGGAATAAATTTATAATCCTTCAAAAAGAACTACAGGTAATCCTCAATTTATGACCATAATTGGGACTGAAGGATTGGTCATAAGCTGGATTGGTTGTAAGTCGGATTTGCAGGTCTTATCGAGGTATTAAAGTAATTTTTCATAAAAGTTTTCAAGAAATTAACCTTTAATGAAGAATCTCAGCATATGTACAGTATTAAAAAAAAATTTCAGTCATATGTGCGGGTGGACGTAATTCGCGTAGGATGCAAGTTGAGTACTTAGCTGTACCATAGAGCAAGGAGAATATAAATGATGATGGTAAACTAGTGAGAAAGATAACAACTGACCGTGTTTAAGTACGTAAAGCGAGAGGTCAAAGTTAAACGTGCCCTTTAATATATAGGCTGGAGAAACAGTTATGGAACACAAGAAAATGCTGGGAAAGTTAGAGATAGTTTGCATCACTCTTTATGGTAGAAGATACTATAAACATCCAACTAATATTAAAAAAATGTATGAGGAATTAAATATCAGAAAATTAATATTAGATAAGCTAACAGATCTTAAAGTTGATAAATCCCTAGGATCTGTTGGGGTTTACATCTTAGGATCTTAAAGAAATGGCTACAGAGATCTTCCAGAAAACCTTTAATTCTTTTTTTTAATGCTTTCACCAATCGCAACTGTGAATATTTATTTAATTTTATATTTATTATCTCTTTTTCTGTCTTGGCATTTTGTAGTAATTTAATTTATGCTGTTACTTGCGAATCTGTGTGGAAAGTAAGAATTTTGCTGCACACGGACATTGTATTTCTGCAAACAATAAACCTTCATCATCATTATCATCAGGAACTAAAATTTGCTGTGACTGGACCGTAGTTCAAGGCTTAATCCATCAATTTACCTCCAAATACTGTATGAAATTAAAAGAGTTTGTACCTTTAGGTTGTCAGGCAGTTCTGAGCGGCCAGCATAGCCTGGATTCATTGTAATTGCAACGAAGCAATTTGGGTTCAATCGTAATTCAGTCCCTTCAAAAACAAAGATCTCAAGATTGCTTTGTTTTGCTCTTTGGATGCAAAGAATCTGCTGTGCAACCACAGACAATACTTCCAACTCAATACGATTAAATTCATCAAAACATGCCCATGCGCCTGAAGAAGCCAATCCCTTAAAAAACTGAAGATAAGATAAATATTTTCATACATCTTGTATAACATTATACTTTCTATAACTTTCCACAAGAATTTCAAAGGCAAAGAGGTAATAATGAAGAAAATGCAGTCCACCTCACCCAGATCCCTGTGTGGGATACAGAGACTGCTCCAATCAATGGGCATACTTCAAGGGCTTGCCAATAGAGTGCAACTTATATGGCTGAGTAGCCTTTTAAATTGTGGAGCTGTCATGGATACAGCACCCTGAAAACATATTTGTTTGTGAGGGCTAATGTTTTGGCAAAACACATTTATGTAAACTAATTTTACAATTGCTCCAAATGAGCAACGTTTGCCACTCATTTTTCCACCTGTGTAGCAACTGACAAAGTCAGAATTCTGCTGCCATTGATTAATGAATGTAATTAATCAAAATATTAATCACATTTTCATGCTTCATTTACAAAACATTGAAGTTCAATTGCATAGTGTGCTCAAAACAGCATTATGAAATTCTATTTCTAGTTTAAAGTACTTTACAGGTAGACCCCTACTTACGATGGGGTTGAAATCAGGCAAAAAAAACACAAGATTTGGCAAAAAAAAAGTGCAAGATATGCCGGAAAAAAAACAAGAGATTTTGCCAAAAAAAACATGAGAACAGAGCAATTTTAACTTTGAAATATCGTATGTCGGGTCATTGTAAGTATGGATCTATCTGTAATGTTAAAACATTTAAAAAACTGCTCTAATGCTTTAATGGCTTATGTATCTATTTGATAATCTCCTTTTCTTCTTTCTTTCTTGGGGTATTTGGGGGGAGGGAGGGATTAGGTGATATACCACAGGTATTTTCTAATACATATATAATTCATTATTAATTGAAATGTATTGTGGTTTTAAAATCTTATATAAAATAGTCAAAAATGAAACAAAACCACTGTTCTAATAGCTTAAACAAAACCAACATTCTTCCTCCAATTCACTATCAATGCAATAATGTTTGGATTAGTCATTCTTCAGTTAAAGATGTTAAAATAATATGTCCTTTGAGGAGAAAATTTGAGATTTCAGAACTCAGTTCTCTCAACTAAATAATTAAAAACCATTACCTCATGGTAACTTATGGGACCTTCGGAGATTTTTTAAAAAATGGCGGTGCTGCTGGAGCTGCTACAAGGGGCTGGTGCAGCCCCCCTCCCATTTGAGAAGGAGGAGCAGATGACCCATGGGACATTGACCATGGCAGCAGACTATCGAGGGATTCTGAGGCTGAAGAACACGCTGTTGGTGACGAGCCAAAGAACCCACGTAGGCTGCGGCCGACTGTGGTCAAAGGACTCACACCAAGCTGTGGACTACTGGAGACTGGCTAGAGGATGCTGAGGGCTTCATGATCGTGCGATGGTGTGGACCTGGAGCTTGGGTTGCCAAAGATTTGGACAAAAGGCTGTATGGATGCCAGAGGCTGTGGGAGCGCTGGAGGCAAATCCATGCACACTCAGTGACTCTGAGGGCACTCTCTTTTGCTTCAATTACAGTAAAACCCCTGCTATTTGGAATTCAAGCAACTGGCAGCCTCAAGTAACCAGCAAAAGGAATATAGAAAATAAAAATGTAAAAAAGTACAGGTTTAAAATTGGCACATCTCACTGTTAGTTCACCAATCACAAACACACAATCTCAAGCAACCAGAAAATTAATTAAAACCAGGGGTTTTACTGTATATCAATAATCAATATTTTGAAATTTAAGTTACTTTGCCCATGGCAATGTAGTCCAGTCCATCAGAGCAGTTAAAAACAACACATTGTACAGCAACTGCTTTTGCCAAGTCTTTAACTGACTCTGTCTTGCCAGTCCCTGCAGGGCCTTCAGGTGCTCCTCCCAAATCCAAATAAAAGGCTCCAATCTATCAGAGAGAAAATGATCTGGTCAAAGATTTCTCCAAAACAATTGTAAATCTGTTATATATGCTTTAAATTCTCCAACTATTTTATGTTCATTTTATGGGATACTTAGCAATCACATTCTTACTCTATCTTATGAGTCACCACTCAGGATGCCGCCTTAGGAAAGTGGATTCCTCAGCTCCTGTCTCTCCAGATACTTATATATACTCTCTCTAAGAACGTTTTCTATTAATTTACTGTGCTGCGCTGTTAGCCAGAATCAGACACACACAAAGGTAAAGACTGTACAACAGGCTTTAATCCACAAAGACTTCCACGGAGCCAGGCTGGCTGTTGCTGCAGTAACTCTGAGTGAGCTTCGGGAGGCCAGTGCAGGCTTATATCCCGGAGGGCCTTGATCCCTTCATGCCCACTGATTGACAGCTGACCAGGTGTTGTCTTGCCGCCTTACACTCCTGCAGATACAGGTGTTGCCCCCTGCAGTAGGCCGGTGGTGTACCACCACATTTACCTACCACAGACATCAACCTTACAGGTCGATAATTGACAGGCTTGTTCTCTCAAACCCTTTTTAAACATGAAACCAAATGTGCAATGCACCAATCCTCTGGCACTATACCCATCTCTAATGACATTTGAAAAATCACTGTCAAAGCCTCTCCTATTTCCTCACTAACTTCTCTCAAGGTCCTGGGGAAAATCCCGTCGAGACCTGGAGACTTGTCCACCTTTATATGCTACAAAAGATTCAGTTCTTCCTCTTTCTTAATCACGATAGTCTCCATAATTACCCTCTTTGCTTCCTTTACCCTGCACAATTCAATATCCTTCTCCTGAGTGAATACAGAAGAAATTGATCAAAATCTCCCCCAGCTGTCCAGTCTGATTCTCTAAGGGACCAATTTTATCCCTCACTCTCCTTTTGGTATTAACATATTTGTAGAAACCCTCTAAATTTATTTTCACCCTGCTTGCTTTAGCTACCTCCTACCTTCTTTTAGCTTTTCTAATTCCTTTCTTAAGATTCTTAACATCTTAAATCTTAACATCTGCATCTTATAATTTTTGAAAAATGGCCCATATTTAGAGAAACAACAAATTTACAATCTATGTTTATAACCTTACCAAAGTACGGTAGCATCGGTCTGTCAATGGGGTAATCACTAGCCGTGGCGAGTTACCTAGATACTCATAAGCATACTTGACATTGCAGTTGATGATGTGAACTCGGACATTCTCATTTACCCAGTAATATCGAAGTTGAGCAAGCCAGTGAAAGTCGGCCTGATTTGAAACCTCTATGGCAAAGAATTGTTAAAACTAACATTATACATAAAATTCAATAAAGATCATTCATAATTATTCTAAAATTTGCATTCTCATGTGTATTGTCATATGTTAGGATAATCTGCTGAATACCTTTTTCAATTAAGTCTTCAACAACATCTCTGGCATGTACATCAATGGTGACTAATGCACCAAGTGTGATACGAGTCTGTTTGGAAAGTTTTCCTCTCACCAGCTCCACAATGTCATTCAACTGTTGCTGTAGTCGTGCACTGTATGCTTTAAGACCCTAAGAGACAAAAAGAATCTTGATGATTAATATTTCTGCAAGTCAGTGGTGTAATTTGTTTGTTAAACATTGCCTAGATATGTTTTGCAGACATTTTATTTTCAAGTTTTGGCCTGGTACAACTTAGTAACCACTGAGTTATTAATGCTGAAAAAGTATTGACAAGAATTTTATTCTCGAGAGGTGGTAGCATACATGCTACAAACTAATATCATCACAGAGAATTCTGCCTCAGAAATTAATTTCACTAATTTGGTGAGGAAGGAAAATATAGAGAAAAATTATATGTGGAATTGATCAAACAAGGAAAAGCAATTTGTGCAAAATCAAAGGGATGGTAATGAGGCAAAAATAAATGAGTTCAGAGCAGTTGCAGAAGAATCATTGCCATCATCTTCTGCTTCAGAAAATAGGAATCGTGGCTATTAAGGTGTTGAAACTCAAAAGCTATAAAGTATTATTTCATCTGTTTATGGAACATGATCATCACTTGCTGGAGCACTTTATTACACACCCATTAACTGCTCCCAGGAAAGTTGTGATGGATTTGATTGACAGCAGCCCATATGGTGGTTTTAAGGCAGTACTATATTTAACAGAACTAATCAGTATGCCAGATTTCGGACACAGAACATAGAAATCTACAGTACACTACACGCCCTTCGGCCTACTGTGTGGTGACAAACTAAATACCTGCTCTAACTGCCAAGAACAGGGGTGGGCAACCTTTTTTAAACAAACTCACATTCCACCTTAAGTACTCCCTATACCATAAGTGCTCTGTGATTGGTTAGGGATTGTTTAAGTTGGTATGTGAGTGGGAAGGTTGAGAACCACTGCTCTAGACCCAATTGTTACTGTAATATTTTACTTGAGAAAAATTGTTATTGGCCCATTTGCTTTGGAGTTATGAAACCATGCACATAATGAGTCAATTAGGTACGATTAAAACAGTGGTTTTCAAACATTTTTTTTCCACTCACATACCTCCTTAAACAATCCTTTACTAATTACAGAGCACATATGGCATAAGGAAAACTCATGGTGGAATGTGAGGTTAAAAAAAGGTTGCCCACCCCTGCTCTAGAGTTTACCTCCCGCATAACCCTCCATTTTTCTTTGTTCCCCATGTACCTATCCAATATCTCTTAAAAGATGCTAATTTACCTCCTCCTACCACCACTGATGGCAATGCATTCCAATGCACCCACCACTCTGTGTTAAAAAAATTACCTCTAGCATCCACCTGTGTTTAGTCCCAAGCATCACGTTAGTCATTTCAGCCCTGGGAAAAAGCCTCTGGCCACCCACTTGATGAATGCCTCTCATCATCTTAATATCAGGCCCCCCTCATCCTCTGTTGCTCCAAGGAGAAAAGATCAGTTCACTCAACCTATCGTCATAAGACATGCTCTCTAATCCAGGCAGCATCATGTAAATCTCCTCTGGACCTTCCCTAAAGCATCCACATCCTTCCTGAAATGATGTGACTAGAACTGAACACAATATGCTAAGTGGGGTATTACTAAGGTTTTATATACAGTAAGTTTAATGAATTTTTTTTTAATTATTAAAATTTTAAAAATATACAGCTCCAAGAAAAGTGCAGAGAACAAAACAAAGGACTCTACATCACCTTTGTTGACCTCACCAAAACCTTCGACACCGTGAGTAGGAAAGGGCTTTGGCAAATACTAGAGCGCCTCGGATCCCCCCCAAAGTTCCTCAACACGGTTATCCAACTGCACGAAAACCAACAAGGTCGAGTCAGATACAGCAATGAGCTCTCTGAACCCTTCTCCATTAATAATGGAGTGAAGCAAGGCTGCGTTCTCGCACCAACCCTCTTTTCAATCTTCTTCAGCATGATGCTGAAACAAGCCATGAAAGACCTCAACAATGAAGACGCTGTTTACATCTGGTACCGCACGGATGGCAGTATCTTCAATCTGAGGCACCTGCAAGCTCACACCAAGACACAAGAGCAACTTGTCCGTGAACTACTCTTTGCAGACGATGCCGCTTTAGTTGCCCATTCAGAGCCAGCTCTTCAGTGCTTGACGTGCTGTTTTGAGGAAACTGCCAAAATGTTTGGCCTGGAAGTCAGCCTGAAAAAAACTGAGGTCCTCCATCAGGCAGTCCCCCCACATCTCCATCGGCCACACAAAACTCAAAACGGTCAACCAGTTGACCTATCTTGGCTGCACCATTTCATCAGATGCAAGGATCGACAACGAGATAGACAACAGACTCGCCAAGGCAAATAGCGCCTTTGAAAGACTACACAAAAGAGTCTGGAAAAACAACCAACTGAAAAACCTCACAAAGATTAGCGTATACAGAGCCGTTGTCATACCCACACTCCTGTTCGGCTCCGAATCATGGGTCCTTTACCGGCATCACCTACGGCTCCTAGAACGCTTCCACCAGCGTTGGCTCCGCTCCATCCTCAACATTCATTGGAGCGACTTCATCTCCAACATCGAAGTACTCGAGAAGGCAGAGGCCGATAGCATAGAATCCACGCTGCTGAAGATCAAACTGCGCTGGGTAGGTCACGTCTCCAGAATGGAGGACCATCGCCTTCCCAAGATCGTGTTATATGGCGAGCTCTCCACTGGCCACCGAGTCAGAGGTGCACCAAAGAAGAGGTACAAGGACTGCCTAAAGAAAGCTCTTGGTGCCTGCCACATTGACCACCGCCAGTGGGCTGATATCGCCTCAAACCGTGCATCTTGGCGCCTCACAGTTCGGCGGGCAGCAACCTCCTTTGAAGAAGACCGTAGAGCGCACCTCACTGTCAAAAGACAAAGGAGGAAAAACCCAACACCAACCCACCAATTTTCCCTTGCAACCGCTGCAACCATGTCTGCCTGTCCCGCATCGGACTTGTCAGCCACAAACGAGCCTGCAGCTGACGTGGACATTACCCCTCCATAAATCTTCGTCCACGAAGCCAAGCCAAAGAAAGAAAAAAAAGAAAAAAGAAGAAATATACAGTAGCTGTAACATTACCTCACGTTCTTGAAATCAATTGCATAGTTAATGAAGGCCAAGACACCATAAACTTCCTTAACAATACTATCAACCTGTGCAGCAGCATTGAGTATCCTATGGACACAGATCCCTCAGTTCATCCACACTGCTCAGAGTCTTCACATTAATATTATATTCTGCCCTCAAATTTGCCCTACCAAAATGAACCACCTCACACTTGTCTGGGTTAAACTCCATCTCCCAGATCTGCATCCTATCACTATCCCACTATGGCATCCTTCCAGATTATCCTCAACATCTCTAAATTTCAGAGGAAATTTAGTAGTCAGGCATATTGCATCATATATTGGCCACACTTGGTAAGGACAAGCAATTTCCACCCCTAAAATCGTCAGGTGACGAAATGGATCTATACAACTTTCTGATGAACACAAAATTTCCTTTACTAATGCTATATTTTGATTATTTTATTTATATTTTAAAATCAACATGAAAATATGAAATTTTTCAATTACATAAAAGAAACAATCTTATCATTTGATGTTGATTTTGAGTTAGAAAAGAAAAAAAAACAAGAAAAAAAAGACGAACAAGCCCTAACCCTTCCCCCTCTCCAATCCACCCAGGGTAAAAAAGGCAAGAAATAGTCAATACAATTGAAGAGAGAAAAAAAAGAGATTTTAAAAAAAGAAAAAGAAAAATGGTTTCATTGGATTCATCAATCTCCTGCCAAGGGACAAATATCCTGACTTACTCAGAATCCCAGGTGATTCCCGGATGCAGGGGGCTGAGGGAGTGCATCATTAAGAATCTACACCTATGTGTTGAAGATATTGACTCCAAATTTTTAGAAAACTACCTTTTTTTCCCAAGGTTATAAGTAATTTCTCCAGGGGAATGCAAGCATATACAGTGAAACCTTGGTTGAACACGATTCGTTAATCCACGGAATTGCTTATAGCGTGGGTGTCTGGACCCCAAACATTGACTTTAGGAGGCCAGGCTAACAGCCACAAACTCAAGAATGGTCTCTTATGACTCATTTACAAGATGTGTATGTTAATATGTGGAGTTTAAAGGTCTTAACGGTCTTATTATAGGGTTTGAATCACAGTATTCTGTTTTCCTGCTTCCTGAATCATGATGTATATGCATCTGTTCCGCAACTCGGCTGTAACGTGGTATGAAATCTTGGACCCCCAACTACAGCTTTCTGACGAAGTTTTACTGTATTTCCATGTTCCAACGAATAATATCTAGATGGGAATCAGATTTCCAGGTAACTGCTATACACTTCCTGGCCACCAATAATACGAACTTTACAAATTCTAATTTGTGTTTCAACGGCCTCATTTTAGGAAATACTTCTGCTATATTTCCCAATATAACTAATTCCAGTATCTGAGGGAAAAAAAATCAAATCATAGTGATTTATTCAAGAAGATTTCCCAAATCGACCCAGAAAGGCCTCACCTTGAACCATGACCAGGTTGAATGCAAAAAGGTTCCTGTTTCTCACCATTGATTTGATATTTCTGATTTTAATTTGTGTGATTTTTGCGGCATAAGACATAGTTGGTGAAAAAAATTGTATTGTGTCAATCTATACCCTACATTATGTCGGGTCATGCTGTCCCGATATAAGTTGGACCAGCTTTTTTCATCAATCAGTATACCCAAATCTGCCTTTCATCTTTGTCTAGATTCATGTAACCGCTGTTTCAGGGTACTCAGTTGAAGTAGGAAATGTGCTTTTGAAATAAATTTCTCTGTTGTCCCCTTTTGAACCAGAGTTTCTACTTCACTGCAGTGGAGATGAGAATAAAATAGAAGATTTCTTGTCACAATTGGACCTTCCAAGTTTAAATCTAGAAGACCAAAGAGGTCTAAATGCTTTCTTCACTCAAGCAGAGATAAGGAAAGCATTAGCCTCATTACAAATTAATAAATCCCCAGGAGAGGATGGACTGCTCCCTGAATTTTATAAAGAATCTAAATATCTTTGAAAACATCTTTTTATGGAGGTGTTGGATCAGATGGTTGTAGCCCATGCCCTTCCAGAATTTTTTTCAACAGCAATAATTACAGTGATACCTAAAAAAGATAGGGATCCATTAAAGCCATCATTTTATAGAACAATATCATCAATGAATTGCAAAATATTTTCCAAAATGAACTAATCAAACAGGCTTTGCGCAAAAGAGGCAATCTGCAGATAATGTAAGCAGATTGTTCAGCATAATTCATCTGGCATAAACAAGAGATGATCTGAGTGTTGCTGTGGCCCTTGATGCAGAAAAAACCTTTGACATACTAGAATGGGATTTTCTATTTAAGATGCTGGAAAAATTTGAGTTTGGGGAAACATTTATAAATTGGATTAAAGCTCTATATTCTGAGCCTAAAGCCAAACTGATTACTAATGGGCAAATGCCATTAGTAATCCCATTATCCAGATCCAGCAGACAGTGCTGTCCATTATCTCCAGCTCTCTTTATCCTCATTATAGAGCAGTTAGCAGAATCTATCTGATGAGATCCAGACATAAGAGGATTCAGGAACAATCAGGAAGAATATAATATTAATTTATTTACTGACAATGTACTGATCTATCTGACTAAACTAGAAACCTCATTACAAAAACTGCAACCTAAACTGGAAGATTATGGGATAGTTTTGGGTTATAAAGTCAATTGGGATAAAAGAAAAATTATCCCACTTATGGAAGGGAATTATAATCAAATTCAGAGAAATTCACAATTTAATTGGCTGCAAAATGGTATAAAATATTTAGAGATAAAGGTAGATAGAAACTTAAAGATTTTATATAAGTTGAACCATCTTCCTTTGCTTATGAGAATTGGGGAAGACTTTAGTAAATGGATGACTCTCCCAATAACTCTTGTTGGCAGGGTCAATTGTATAAAGATAAATGTGTTGCAAAGAGCCCAATATCTCTTCCAGACATTAGCAATTCCATTATTTTGTGGTGCACTGAGGTAGCAGCAAGCAAGCACAAACTCAAAAGACTGTACAACAGGCTTAATTCCAGGAAAAGTCTGAACACCAGTTCATGCCTTGGTGGCTCCCTGTGTGACTGGCTCAGGAGGGGCCGGCTCAGGCTTATATTCTGGTTGGCTGATTGATAGCCAGCCAGGTGGAGTCAGCCCCTTAGGTGGTCTTCCTGAAGGTACAGAGATCATTCCCTGCAGTAGGCTGGTGGTCATATCACCACATTCACCCCCTTATTAAAATTGTCTGGGTGGGGGGAGTGTGTAAAGCAGTGCCAGGTGGTATTTACAAATTCAGATAGTCCGGCAGCCTTCGGAATCTCTGGGACCGTCGCAGGGTCAGCTCCTGGCCAAAGGTTGTTGAGGGTGTGGTTGCCTGAGGATTGGGTGGGTCTGGCGTCACCACGGCGTGGTGTCTATCTGTCTGTCAGTCCGCGGGGAGGGGGGGATAGCCAGGTGGCTGTGGTCCTCTGGAGGGGCAGAGGGAGGAGGTCGGCCCCCGAATCCTAGGTGGGCCAAGGATATGCATGGTGGGGAGGTTGGGCTGGGTAGCAGTGATGCTGGAGGAGGGGGCGGAGGAGTCCCTGCTGGTGCCAGATCCCTGGTCAAGACGGTGTTCTCATGGCCATTGACATAGGCATAGTCTGGCTGGCGTGGAGGAGGAGCGCCTGCTCGACCAGCGGGTCGGACTTGTGGGCCCGGACATGTTTGCGAAGGAGCACCAATCTCAGAGTCGTGAGCCAAGCTGGGAGGGAGACCCCAGTCACTGATTTCAGCGATCTTATGGCATAGAGTGCCTCGGGGAGGGTCTCTTGCCAGTAGTCAATGGACCAGCCTTTGGACCTCAGGGCCAGAATGAGTGCCTTTCAGATCACCCCATTTTTGTGCTCCACCTGCCTATTGCCTCTCGGGTTGGAGCTAGTCGTGCGACTAGCCGCAATGCCTCATGCTACCAGGTACTGTTGCAGCTCCTCACTCATGAAGCCAGACCCCCGATCATTGAATGCCGGGTATCCGAACATGGTGAAGATCTGCGTCAGTGCCCTGATAATGGTGGCTGTGGAGGAGTCAGTACAATGGATGGCGAAGGGAAAAACAGGAGTATTCGTCTAAGATGATGAGGAAGTAGACATTCTTGTTCATGGAAGGTAGGTGGCCCTTGAAGTCGACCTAAGCCATTCAAGGGGCCAAGTGGCCTTGACGACGTGGGTCTGTGGCAGGCAGAAGAAGCGCGGTTTGCACTCCATACAGATTCTGCGTAACTCGGTCATGGTCCGGATTTCTTGGACGGTGAAGGGGAGGTTCCAGGACTTGATGAAATGGTACAGGTGCATGACGCCCAAGTGACAAAGGGTGTCGTGCAGCGCCTGCAGTTGGTCAGACTGCACAGTGGCACAGGTCCAGGTCAGGGCGTTGGGGGAGTCCTTGAACTTCCCCGGTCTGTACTGGATGTCGTAGCTGAATGTGGCCAGCTCGACTCTCCAGCGCAAGATCTTATTGTTCTTGATCTTGCCCTTATGAGTGGTGCTGAACATGAATGCCACTGCATGTTGGTCGGTGAGGAGGGTGAAACTCCTGCCTGCCAGGTAGTGGCGCCAGTGGCGGACTGGTTCCATGATCGCCTGGGCCTCATTTTTATTGGCGGAGTGTCCGAGCTCGGAACTGCGGAGGGTCCTGGAGAAGAAGGCCATGGGTCGGCACCCTTGGTTGAGGGTGGCCGCGAGGGCAATGTCAGAGGCATTTCACTCCACCTGGAATGGGGTGTCCTCGTCCACGGCACGCATTGTGGCATTGGCGATGTCCTGCCTGATGTGAGCAAAAGCTGTTTGCGCCTCGGGGGGGAAGGGGAAAAGTGGTGGCTTGGGTCAGTAGGCGGACCTTGTCCGAAAAAAGGGGAACTCACTGGGAATAATAGGAGAACAGCCCAAGGCACCTGCGGAGGCCCTTGAGCATGTGGGGAGGGGCAGTTCCATTAGTGGCCGCACGCATCCTAGGTTGGGACCAATGACACCATGTTCCAAGATGTACCCTAGGATGGCGAGGCGGGCGGTCCTGAACATGCACTTCTCTTTATAGTGTGAGGTTCAACTCCTCGACCATCCGGAGAAATCTCTCCAGGTTGTCATCGTGGTCCTGCTGGTCGTGGCTGCAGATGCTGATATTGTCCAAGTAAGGGAAGATTGTTCTTAGGTTGTGTTGGTCTACCATGTGGTCCATCTCCCGCTGGAAAATGGAGACCCCATTAGTGACTCCAAACAGGACCCGGTGGAGCTGGCAGAGGCACCCATCTGCCTCAAAGGCGGTATATGGTTTGTCCCAGGCATGGATAGGGAGCTGGTGGTAGGCTGACTTTAGGTCAATTGTCGAGAATTCCTTATAGTGGGCTATATCATTGACTAGGGCGTAGGCATCCAGTTGGATGTACTGGTTTACGGTCTGGCTATAATCAATTACCATCCTCGGTTTGCTACTCCCTTTTACCACTAGGTCTTGGGTTCTCCAGGGACTGGTGCTGGGCTATATGATATCTTCCCCCAGAAGCTGCCTCACCTCTGCCTTGATGAAGGCTCTGTTGGCCATGCAATAGGGCAGCTATGGGCTTGCAGTCTGACGTAAGGTAGTTGAAGTGGGCTGGAGGGGTTACCCATAATGTGGAGAGGCCACAGGTGGACTGGGAGCGGTCACTGGGCTGTGTGCTGTGGAGTGTGAGAAGGGGGAGGGGGCCGCCGAAGACAAGGGTAAGGCTTTAGAGGTGGCACTGAAAGTCCAGCCCTAAGAGGACTGGAACACAGAGATGGGGCATGACCAGTAGCCTGAACCCTTGGTATGTTTTCCCTCCCACTGTCAATCCCACTGATCAGCACCCGAGGGCTGTGATGGAGCAGTCCTGGGCAGTGAAGATGGTGGAAATGTTCGTGGGATAGATTTTGAGTTTCAGTGTCCGGGCCACGTACGGGTGCATGAAGCTCTCAGTACTACAGTTATCGAACAGGCATTTTGTTACCTTCCCATTGACAGCGATATCCATCAATGAGAGCCAACTCAATGGGGAATGCCCCTTTTTAAGATGATGGACACTCTGACCATCCCAGGGTCTGATGGATGTGGTGAGTAGTGGCCAGCGGCTTCCTTCTGGGGTGTGGAGTGCGTCGGGTGGGCAATCAGGTATGCGCCCATGTTGACCACATCGTCCCAGCGAT
The DNA here is from genome assembly GCF_036971445.1 of Narcine bancroftii. NCBI lineage: Eukaryota > Metazoa > Chordata > Chondrichthyes > Torpediniformes > Narcinidae > Narcine > Narcine bancroftii. The sequence continues at coordinate 166,651,053 of NC_091473.1, read as the reverse complement.
GTGGTGCACGCATTGTGGCAGTCGGGGGCTGGCTGGCCCAAGATGGTGGTGCCCAATGGTCACACATGGCATCAGTGCGGTCGGGCGACTTGATTGGCAGTGATGCTGGAGATGACATCATCTGTGCGGGCAGAAGTGACGTCTTCCGTGCGGGCAGAAGTCGTCCAGAAGAAGATGGCGGCGCCTGGGGTGAGCACACTGCAGCAGTGCCAGTCGGTGGCTGGACCAGAAGTGTCGTCGACGATGAGGGCAGAAGTGGTGGGGCGAGTAATAGTGTTGCCTGGTCCTCGCATGTGGTGGCATTCAGGAGGGCTCCCAGCTAGTCACAGAGGGCTGCAGTGCTCCGACAAGCCTGAAAATGGTCATCTTGGTGAACTGGCCTTTCTTTCCATATCGGGAGCAGTACGAGCTCCTTGCGGGATAGCCTTTGTGGGGTCACCTGTCTGACCCACACCAGAACCCACAGTACTTACAGGGGTGAGCTGCGCTGGCGGCTGCGATTGTCACTTCCATGTAGGGCCCTTCGGTGACGGCGGTAGTTTGCATCTGCCAGACCAGAGGTTGGGGGAGTTGGACATTGAAGACCTCTACATGATGAGCTGCAGCCTCAAGGGAGCGGACAACCTCAATTGTCCTGGTAAGTGAGGTAATGTTTTCCTCCAGCAGCTTCTGTCGGACGCTCCTCGAGCGCAGCCCTCGCACGCAGGCATCCCAGGTCAATCGCTCCACTTTGCCTTCGGTCACCCTGGTCTCAGCCAGGCACGGGCAGGTTAGATCACGCAGAACCCCCAGATAGTTATCTGCCATCTCACCTGGCTGCTGATACCTGATGCTGAGCAGGTACCAGGCGTAGACCACATTTGTCGGGGGCTTGTACGTGCTCTCCAGGATGGCCATTGCATGTTCGTAGTCTGTGCAGTCCTTGATGGCCTGGAAATTTCGTGGGCCCAGCTTGGTGAGGAGCACCATGAGCCATTTCTGGTTTGGGTTAATCCCCTCTGCCTGTGTTAGGATGGTCGCCTCAATCGCGTGCCTCCAGATCTCGAAGCGTGCCTGGACATCTGGGTGTTGGGGGTCAATCTCCAGATTCCTGATCATCAGAAACTTCTCCATGCTCTCTCTTAAAATTTTTACTGGAATAAATTGTGGTGCACTGAGGTAGCAGCAAGCAAGCACAAACTCAGAAAAGACTGACTGTACAACAGGCTTTATTCCAGTAAAAGTCTGAACACCAGTTCATCCCTTGGTGGCTCCCCGTGTGACTGGCTCAGATTTATATTCAAGTTGGCTGATTGACAGCCGGCCAGGTGGAGTCAGTCCCTTAGGTGCTCTTCCTGCAGTAGGCTGGTGGTCATATTACCACATTCCTCAGAAGATTTTTCAAGACTTAAAAAAAAAGAAGGAAATTCCTCTGGAAGGGTTAGCCACCCAGAGTCTCTATTGATAAATTATCAATGGGATTTTGATATGGGAGGTTTCAAGCTCTCAGGTGTCAAGAAATATTATTGGGCAGCCCAAATGAAGTTATTCACCTCCCTTTTTGATGGAGGAGACAAGTCTTCTTGGGCAAAAATAGAGCTGCATAAGGTTGGAGAGAGGATAGCAGAAGATTTTATATATAAATAGAATTCAAAATTAATTTTGGGTGTAAAAGAAGCCCCCTTATTAAAACATATTATTAATATTTAGAATAAAATAAATAATACATCGGGACTAAAGGGCCCTATCTCCTAAAACTCCTCTTGCTCAAAATAGGTTTATTCCTTTAACAATGGACAATAAAATTCTGAAAACCCAAAAAAGGATCAAATCTATCGAGGATTGTTATGAGCAGGGGCAATTAATGTAATTTGATCAATTAAAAACCAAATATAGCATAACTAATACTATCTTCTGCTATTTTCAATTAAGATCTTATTTAAGGGACAAATTGGGCCTAATGTTATACTTTGTTCTGAATTTAGTTTACTTAATTATATTCTAAATCTGGTAGTCAAAATCTATGGATTCTTTGGAACTTCACTATAACAATGGCAGTAGGAAAGTGAAATAAGGTGGTAATAACACAGATTAGGGTTACAAACTACAGTATTCCACAAAGCAGTAGCCCAGAATACATTTGGTAACATGGCAAGAGGCACCTTTCAGGGATCTTACAAACAAACCATAATAGTGAGTCATTCAGAAATATAAAGAGAACCAGAATGGCCACATTCCATTACACATCAACAACTCTGTAGTCGAGAAAGGGGAGAGCACCAAGTTCCTTGGAGTTCACTTAACTAATGACCCATTATGGACACTCAACATTTCCTCATTTATCAAGAAGGTGCAACAGCGACAGAACTTGCTGGGAAAAGATTAAAGTGAGTGAGGCTACTGGACACCATTATGTCAACCTTCTATAGAAGCTCTATCGAGAGCGTCCTGGCCGGCTGCATCACAGTGTGGTACGTTGCTGCAGAGAAATGGATTGGAGGTCAATCTACAAGACCATAAAAGTGGCAGAGATGATCACGGATATCTCCCTTCCCCTCCATTGACGCATTCTACTGGGATTGTTGTCTGAAGAGACCACGCAAGATCGAGGACCCTTTCCACCCTGCACACAGCATCTTTCAGCTGCTCCAGTCAGGCAAGAGATACAAGAGCATCAGAGACAATACCACTAGGCTGAGGAACAGCTTCTTCCCACTGGCAGTGAGAATGCTGATCAACTAAAGGAACTGCTCACACCAAGTATCTGAGACTCTCAAATGTAAAAGGGGTGGGGGGGATGAGGAATATTTATTTATTTATGTGTGATGCTGACATACTTGTCCTGCAGGTGTATGAAGTAAATCATGAAAATCTGTAGACACCATAGTTAAAGAAACTCAGCAGGTCAAATAGTGTCCTTTATGTCTTCTTTGGCTTGGCTTCGCGGATGAAGATTTATGGAGGGGTAAATGTCCACGTCAGCTGCAGGCTCGTTTGTGGCTGACAAGTCCGATGCGGGACAGGCAGACACAGTTGCAGCGGTTGCAGGGGAAAATTTGTTGGTTGGGGTTGGGTGTTGGGTTTTTCCTCCTTTGTCTTTTGTCAGTGAGGTAGGCTCTGCGGTCTTCTTCAAAGGAGGTTGCTGCCCGCCGAACTGTGAGGTGCCAAGATGCACGGTTTGAGGCGATATCAGCCCACTGGCGGTGGTCAATGTGGCAGGCACCAAAAGATTTCTTTAGGCAGTCCTTGTACCTCTTCTTTGGTGCACCTCTGACACGATGGCCAGTGGAGAGCTCGCCATAAAGGTAAAATACATCAGCAACATTTCGGGCTTGAGCCCTTCATCAAAGTAAGAGAAAATCCCGGCAGGCATCTGAACAAAAGAGGGCGCCTCCCTGCAGATGTATTGTTTGTCTGTATGTGTGTTATGTCTGGTTGTGTGTCTGCACGTTTTGTACAGAGGACAGGAGAACGCTGTTTCGTTGGGTTGTACTTGTACAATGAGTTGATAATAAACACAGCTTGACATTCATGAAAATTATTATCCAAAGTTTAGCCAAAGAAATAAATATTATGTGGGAACAATAAGTTGAGAGCTGTAGGGGGGGGGGGGGGTAGTGGGGAGAGGCAGGGGAGGGTATTTTTAAATGTCAGACCCTTGGCAGATGAAAACAGAGGTGATGATGTACAGCAATTAAATTTAGTGATAATTAGGATGTCAGAATTTTAAAAGCACAGAAGGAGGGTCTAGTGCCTGTGGGAGGGGAACAAGTGTTGTGGGGAATGGAAAAGTGTACCTTGCAGAAGGATGAGTTATTGATGGGAAGAGAAGTTCAGGTATGACCATTTCATCATGCTTGCAGGTAAGAAATTACTGTGTCCACTCTGTCCAATTTTCTGCAAACTGTGATAACACCTTACCATTATGTCAATCAACCATCATCCTGGACCCTGCATTAAAGCATGCGATATAGCGACATTCTAATTTTAAACGACTTTACCTGTGATCCAATTTGAATTGCATTTTCAACCTCTGCTGTCCAGAATATCTGGGATACACAAATTACAACTTGACCAGGCCAACTTATTACCCATTCAGTTCTCTTTCTCTCTGGGTAATCCTACAGAAACAAAACCAACAGTTATAAACTTTAAAATCTTGTTTTATACATAATTAGGAATGCATTATTCACACATGACATTTCAATGTCTTCATGGGAAATGGTGCCTGGGGTACTTGAAGAAGATCATTTAAGTTTCATACACATCATGTACTCATTAAATGGAATATTTAGAAGCATAAATATTAAAAAATGTTTCAGTATCAATGATGCACTGCAACTCTATAATGTCACACTGGTCATTATGTGCACAGTGGAGGTGATATCAACAAGAACATTCAAAAATGTCCATTCATCAATACTCACACTGATCACAATTATTTTTGTATAAAATCTTACAAAAGATTAAAATTACACCTTTACTATTCATTTTGGAACACATTTCTCCATAGCTATTTAAACCAAAAAAAAAAGGTATTTTGCAGGGAGATTTCAAAGAATTTGTTACAGTGGCACTAAATCATCTTTCTGCAAGTTGATTTTTCAATTTTCTTAAACAATTTTTTTCCTCCACTCCTGTCTTTTAGATTCTATACTGATCAGTTGTCACCTCTGGGATGTTGACAGTGGTGAATTTGTTTTAGATGAGACTCCCCTAAATTGGAGGTGATCATTGTCTGGCACTTCGATGATATGTAGGCTACTTCTTGATATGCAGATTACTTTTTATTTTGCACAAGAAAAATATGAATATGTATTATCTATCTTTATATTTATTGTCTACTATTGTAGTTGCTTTTTCAGTTGCTTATTTTATTCAGCTGTAACAAGTGGATATGTACATCATATGACGAAAATGACATTCCACATATTAGCCCATGTCCAGATACATCTAGGTTTGCTTCATTTTCAGCGGAGAGGCAAATGAAATTGAATAGTATGTATCCATTTGTGGCCATTCCTAGTTTTTAAACCTAATTTTGGAAGGAAGGTAATCAAATCAGCGGAGGACTCATTGGAAGCCAGACACTGCTCTCTTGCACTGATGAACCTTATTCATTTGTGAAAAATTTGATTCCAACCAACAGAATATCTCCCTCCTCATTCTCATTTACTTCAGATTTATCATGGTTTCCTACTATGAGGTTTGATAGTGAACACTGAAGTTAGTTCCCAGACTACATAATGGAGTGAAATCAGAACGTCTGCAGACACTATGATTGTAGTAAATACAGAAAATTGCAGGAGAAACTTGTAAACCTTGACGAAGGGCTCAGGCCCAAAACATTGGTTATATCTATTTGTCTCCTATAAACGCTGTGGGACCTGCTGAGTTTCTCCAGCAATTATGTGTATTTATTCCAGACTACATCATGTGCACAAACACACAATAAAGTAGGAGTTGACCACTTGGCTCCTCATACTTGTTCTTCAATTTAATATGATCATGCGTGAGCTGTTCCAGACCTCAATGCCTCTTCTCTGCCATTTTTGTGCATTCAATCTATTCTCTTTAAATACTTCCAGTGTTCTAGTTTCAAAATCCCTCAGGCTTTGAGAATTCCCGAGAAGAAATTCTAAGATGGCAGTTGGTAATGATTGTCCCCTCATCACCTCATTCCACAAGTGGAAATTGTTTCATCGCTTGAGGAAGGAAATGGATTATGATATTTGGCTTGAAACCATGAGACATAATTTTAATGTGATCATTGATGAGGACTCATAGGGACCACTTTCTCTTTTGTGTTGTCATGGCCTTCCCTCATAGTCGAGGATGATGCCCTTCGTTCCACTGATCCAAAGAGCAAAGACGTCTCTGTGTGTATTTGTTTAACGTGTTCTTGATGTTGCACTCCAAGAAGCACACAATACTTCACAAGTCAACCAACTAATTCCAATAGCATGAAAACCATGATGATTGGAGATTTGTTGCAGCCTTCATCCGTCTTCATAGCCGTTGAGTTCAGAGTAACTTCATCCACCTGTTCCATCGTTGAGGACTTGGTTGGATTGTTCTTTGTCAGGGACCTCATCCTCGACCTCACCTTGCCATGAGCATAGCTCTAGACAGCATCACTCTCGGGATCATGGGACCACACAAGCTTCTCCACCACAACAAGGTGACAATCCCCAGAGAAGCCTTTTGTGTAAACCACTCTGACTTGTGCAAGTCATTTCTGATGCTTATTTCCACTGGTAGGACAAGACATCTCCATGAATTATGAGACGGGGAGTCTGAGTTTTTGATTATAGGATGTAATTTTGAGGGACAATTATGTCCGGTTCTTGCATGGCTAATCAATTTGAAGCTCTCCTAACTTTGACACTGGTCCACAATTGCTTGGCTAGGAGCAATTTTTCTCCGCCCAAATACAATGGCAAGAGCAGATACTCTGCTCAGTTTCATTCGGACAGTTAAAAGTTATAATGCAATTACATATGTCAAGACCTGGCAAGGGTAGCAGATTTCCTTCCATGAAGAATATTTTAAAAATATAAATTTAATCAGACTAATGATGCTCTTACTTTGGTAAAACTAGGTGAGTATTTGTGAAAGAGACCAGCAGAAATCAAAACAACACAGAATTATGAAACAACCATTTTATAAAATAATCTTTGGTAAACAGTAATGAACACTTGTATACTTGCTGAATATCCCAATTCTATTTCCATGATTCAGCACAATGAGGAAAATAGTGAAATACCTGTTGTGATTGGTCAATGACATCAAGCACACTTTTGTGCATGATATCTTCCACTTGAACCAGCCATTTTTCAACTGCACCTCGAGCTTCAGAAGTTGAAATCCTTTGAATTAGTTCAACTTTTTCACCTTCTCCGCTGAACATAGCACTAATGTCCAGGTTGTGGAGAAACTCAAGTCTGCTAATGCCCTCAAAACACTTCTTGAGATGAGGTTGAACTCTCAATGGATCTTTGGTTTCTGAAAGGATTTCTAGCATCTCATCATTCGAGAGAAAGAAAAACCTGTAAGCATTACCCATAATAAGTTAGAATGTTAGAGCCTCAACAAATATTTGCAAATCAAGTCATTCAAGTGATTGGAGTGGGGGGGGGAATTATGCATTTTGAAGTTGGAATTTGGAATATACTGCCTGTAGCATCCAAATGGAATTGAAAAAATATACGGTTGCAAAAATTTGAAAGATATTAGAAAGTGGCTGGGAACTAGAGAGTTGCTCTGGTAGAGGTCTAATGTGGTTATGATGGGCCAAATATCCTCCTCTGGACTGTAACCATTCTACAACTCTATGAAAATATCTTCCCTGTCTTTTTTGAGATTGTCCAATGATCAATTAAGGATAAATTAGTTACCCCCAACTATCCATCTTATTCCCTTGCAAACCTCCCTGTAAGATGCTCTAGGTGTAATTTTTTTTTCACAATTTTATTATCATTGTATCAATACAAAAAAATTCAATAATATAACATTAATCATTTAGTCATGCAGAATGATATAATAAAAAGGACTTAAATTTTTCTCCCCGATCCCCTTCCTCCAAAAAGAAAGAAAAAAAAGAAAAAAAGGAAAAGGAAAGAACATATTGCAACATATATAATATTGTTATATATAACAATATAACATATATAATATTCATTGATTTTTATTATAGTCTCTAATTGAGATTGGTGGGTAAGGTGGAAGAGGTGGATGGAAATTTATTCATAAAATCCATATATGGTTTCCAAATATTATAAAAATTTTCAACTCAATTCCTTAAACTATGTTATTTTTTTCTAAAAGTATACAATTTTGGATTTCACTTTGCCATCTACTTAATGATACATTTTCAGTTTTCCATGTTATTGCTATACATTTCTTCACAGTCATTATTGCCATACTTAAAACATTCTCATGACATTTATCCAATTTCAAATTTATATCTTATTTCATATATATTTCCAAGTAAAAATATTCTTGGATCCTTTTGTATCTTTATCTTCATAATTTGTTCTAGTAAAACACTCAAATCATTCCAAAACCTTTCCACTTTTTCACCCATCCTATTAGCATGTTAAAAAAAAAGTCCCTATTTCTTCTGTACATCGAAAACACTTATTGTAATAATTAGAATTAAGTCCATTTAATTTTTGTACAGTATAATATAATTGATGGAGAAAATTATATTGGACCATTTGGTGTTTTGCATTAACTATATTTGTAACACTTCCTTGTCAGTTTTGACCACATTTGCTTTTGAATTTGTTCGTTTAAATCTTTCTCCCATCGCATTTTTGATTCATATAGATATTTTTTTCTCGTGGTTTCTTGTAATTTTATATACCTATTAGTAATAAATTTCTTGACCATAAATTTATTTGTTATTCTATCTTCAAATTGACTGTTTTAGAAGCCTCAAATCTGTTCCTAATTTATTTTTTAAATACAATTTTAACTGATAGTATGCAAAGATTGTATTATTTTGTATATTATATTGATCTTTTAATTGTTTAAAAGTTCAAAGGTTAAAAAGAATGATCCTAAGAAACAATCTTTTATCCTCTGTATACCTTTATATACCAATTATCAAATAAAGAATTATTCAAAGTAAAATGAAGAAGTTGATTTTGTTTTTAACATTTTTAGTATTGATAGTTTTTAAGTCCTCTCTCCATACGAATTCCATTCCATATCTTAAATATATGTTTTAAAATTAATGTCTCCTTAATCCCTTTAAACAACTCACTATTCCATTCATATAAAATTTGTTCTGGCAATGTCGTTCATTTCAATCTGAACCCAAGCTGTTTTTTCACCCCTTTGATAACAAGAAGACAAGAATCTCAATTGAGCTGTTTTAAAACAATTCTTAAAATTTGGTAATCTTAATCCACCCTGATCAAATTTCCACGTTAATTTTTCTAGACCAACTCTTGATATCTTTCCAAATAAATTCTCGTATCATTTTATTCAAACTTCAAAAAAAAATGATTCAAGTACATGGATGGGTAATGATTGAAAAAAATATTGTATTCTCGGAAAAATAGTCATTTTAATACAATTCACCCATCCTATTAGCATTATTGATAAATCTTTCCATCTTCTCAAATCTTCTTCCGTCTTTTTAATAATGGTAAATTAATTTAAACAAATTATTTATATTTCTATTAATTTTTATTCCCAAATATTTGATTGCATCATTTTACCATTTAAATTTTATCAATCTTTTACATTGAGAATAATCCATAGGCATCATCTCACTTTTATCAACATTAACTTTATAACCCGATACTAATCCATACTCTTTTAATCTCTCATTCAAGTTATTTAATGATATTTCTGGTCTTGTTAAATATATGATGACATAATCTGCAAATAGGCTAATTTTATGTTCTTTATTACCTACTTCAAATCCCTTAATTTCTCTCTATCAATTCTAATTTTTTCTGCTAATGATTCAATTTCTCATGCAAATAGAAAGGGTGATAATGGCCAATCTTGTCTAGAAGACCTTCCAAACAAAAATGGTTTTGATACTTGTTTATTCATAATCACTTTTGCTTTTGGCTGATCATATAATGCATTTATCCAATTTATAAAAGTATTTGGAATTCCAAAAGCATTAAGTGTTTCAAATAAAAAGTCCCATTCCAACCTGTCAAATGCTTTATCTGATATGATTTTATAATCTGTATTCAATAGCGATATAGGTCTATAATGTTGTAAACAATCTTTCCCTTTCTTCGGAATTACTATTATTAATGCTGTTTTAAATGATTCTGGCAAATCATGTACCTTTTTCATTTAGTCTAATACCTCCATTAATACAGGTATTAGAAACTCCTTAAACTCTTTATAAAACTCTGGTGGAAAACTATCCTCACCTGGTGCTTTATTATTCTGTAAAGACATCAGGGTCTCATAAACTTCTATTTCAGAAATATTATTAGACAACCTTCATTTTTCATCATCTTTTAGCACAGGCAATTTAACTTGTCTCAAATACTCTTTTATTTTGTTGTTATCTTTCAAAGATTCTGAATGATAAAGTTTAGCATAAAATTCCCTAAAATTATCAAGTATTTCCTGTGGTTTATAAATAATCTGGCCTGTCGATTTTTTAATTGCAGTTATTGTTCTAGAAATTTGTTCTGTTTTTAATTGCCATGCTAAGACTTTATGCGCCATTCCACCCAACTCATAATATTTTTGTTGCGATCTCATTATATCTCTCTCCATTCTATACATCTGTATTGTATTAAATCTTAATTTCTTAGATTCTAACAATTTTCTCTTCTCCTCATCTTTTTGCACTTCTCCAATTTCATTATTTCTTTATCTAACTGATCTGCTTCTTTCATATGTTATTTTTTTTTACTTTTGAAGTATAACTTATTATTTGACCTCATATATGCCTTCATGAGTCCCATATTGTAAACTTACTTTTACTTTATTGGTTTCAAGAAAAAAATTTATCTGCTGTCTCATATAATCACAAAATTCTTTTTTCTTCAATAAAGTTGTATTTAACCTCCATCTATAGCCTACCTTTTGCTCTTCTTCCAATAAAATTGACAAAATGAAAGGTGAATATTCCGATAAAACGCATCCTTGATATTCCACTCTTTG